>NC_142418.1:3995000-4295000 GCF_059516105.1 Syngnathus floridae | reverse complement strand
CAACTGATAGGATACAAAATGTTAATAGGAAGATTTGGGGTGTAAGGAACAAATACTACACATGAAGACTGATAACACGAAGATAGTTTTGTGAAATTTGTGTCCAGTGTGTTCTGCCCTAGCGCATGGCACAAGTCCTGAACTGAGTCCTTGTACTCTACTGGCTGCCTCAAAATCAACAGAGGACTGTCCCTGGTCATGAGACACCTTTGACCTTTGGGAGAACAACAGGAACTATTATCATGCTTGAAGGGGGCAAGCACGGCTCTTCACAGGACAAGAACCATACAGTTGGTGGAATACACACAGTCGCAGATCAAAAAAATAGACTGAAAGAACAAAGACAAGATGGATGCATTTGAGAATGGCGGACGGTCCAGCCCTGAATCATCATCATGAGAATCTAAGAGGAGAGGCTGCTAAAGACTTGCACGAGTCACATGAAGTCAAACTGGACACATTGCTAAAGACTGCTGAAGCATTACAAAGTTGGTGGAGTGTGGGACAAAAGGGATGGAAGTGTGTTTGGGTGCTGGGGCAGACATAACTGAGGAGTTTTGATAAAAGAGGGAATAATAAGGCTGCTTATTGACACTGAAACGGGGATAAAAAACAAAATACATAGATATGGTCAGTGAAGATGCACTGACAAATTATACGACAGCGTGATCAGAAACTTTGCAAAGTGGACATTGATCAATAGAAATTAAATAATTTGAATCATACATTTTTATATGTAACTTAGCATTTCGAATACATAATTAATCTAACTGAAATAATGAAATTTTATAATTGGACCAGTGAAAATTTGGATTCGGGCAACAGAAGGCTGAATTGCTAAACTTAATTGACCTTTATCAAAGCAACAGAATTTAATTACACATCAACTGCGACTGATTTATAGGATGCATATTTCAGCTTGAAGGGGTGAGGGGCCATAAGAAAGTTGGAATTCTGGATAGTCAGCAAAATAGTAATAAAGGGCACTACTTAATTAAAAAAAAAGAATACAGTAGGGCTTTAAATAACGAATACATTGACATGACCCTTGCGACAATTGATTTAAATGGCAATTTATGATAGGCATTTGGGGTTAGGATTAACAATCCATCCATCCATCCATTACTGGTGCGGCTTGTCCTTACGAGGGCCACGGATGATTAACAATAATAACTAGAATTATTAATTTCCGTAGAAATTGCGTGTGAAGGCGAAGAGGCTGAATAAAAATTCGGGGAAAGCCACAAGATTATGTTTAAATTTGGAACGTGTTGAATTGGTCAGAAAATTGATAAAAATATAGAAAGAATTTTGTAAAATTGGGCGTGAATTTTAAAGTTGAAAATTTGAGAGGGGGGAGTGAGACTCGCCAAGAGGGGCAATAAAGTGAAGCAGACTGAGAAACATATTTGAGCTAGACAACAGGAAAAAGGGGGAGAGCCAAATGATGACGTAAAAATCCAGAGGGAATAGTCGGACCCATCTTTATTGAATTTAATTAGGATAAGTAATAGAGACCGAGTTTGTAGGAGCAATCTGAGGTTATGGAGGCTCCCCTGACACGCGGGTCCCACAGTCGGCCCCCCCAGATAGACATATATGACAATTTGCGATGAATCTGATGGGCGAGTTTATGGAAAATTGAATTGGAGATTTTACAATAGGTCATGTTGACAACTATGTCCAAATGTGAAGAGTTACTATTAGGAGTCAATGTTTGCCTGCACACTAACATACTAACTTTGAGTGTGTGTGTGCAGTATGATTGGCCAGAGAGGTCTGAAGTTGGGGTGATGTGTTTGCAATTGAGGATAAAATTCCTCTCACCTGAAGGGGTGGTACAGACTGGAACCATGGCTCAATGATCAATCAGGGGCACCATCGACAACAAAACGGTGTGATGGAGAAGGCCCATTTCAGTGATATGGTCAGACAAGACAGAACTAGTATCGAACAGCAAGACTTTGGACGATTTGACGTGTGACGACTTTGAGCTCACCCGACGGGGTGATGGACTAGGTGGACAGTGACCAATTGTTTGACGCTTGAACGTGTTTGCGACAATAGCACGCTCTGCTTTGTTTTTCTGTGTGACTTGATTTTTTTTGCAGCACCAGCCACCAGCCAAGGAGCGGATTGCGCGTTGCTTGCGTAACTTGTTTTCATTCTTGCAGGTTGTCGATTGCGTTCGTGGAAAGTTTGTGTTGGATTTACAAGAATATGTTAACCCTTGCCCTTTTGGTTTTTATGATGAACTTGTTGATGACGTGGTTTTCAGGACATGATCCGCGGGCGCCAGGATTCATTTTATGACTGTTTTTGTTTTGATACTTGATGTCTGTTTTTGTTTTTGTGTGTACAAATGTCCGCTGTCAGCAGGGCTATAAGCTCACTGACAGGAGTGCGATGATTTTTGTTTGTGTTGCCGAGTGTGTGGTGGACAGTCAAGTTTCAAGGACTTGGGGTGATGGTCCCGGGGCCCAGATGGGAGCTAGAGGTTCCGCGGGCCTGGCTACAATGAGAGTGGTGATGAGAGGGGACGCTTTGCAGGTTCCTTTTGATACGTAATGACACATTGGGTGAATGTGTCAAAGGGGGAGTGGTAAAATAGAAATGGGTGAGTAGGTTTCAATTTGTAATTGTGATATACAAAGTTTTTTTCCAAATTCACTTGTTTTCAAGCTTTAACAGGACATGCCAGAATTCACCCAGCAGTGATGGAAGGAGCAGAGGAAAACCAGTGACATCTGGTTGTGGTGTGGTGATGACAAATTATAGGATCGCTTGCCAAAGAACGCATCAGGTATCTGTGCCCTCGTGTCTTTGATAATGCCTGTGGTGGTTGTCCCCATTGAAATACAGAATCTCAATTGGGACCTGGAGTTCCCACTGGCGGAGCTCCTGAAGCGAGCCAAAAGAGACGTTTTGCCCCGTGGTTGAGCGACGACGATCCAACATATATTGACACTATAGGAGTGTCCAGGGGTGTGCCAGATAAGTATAAACTCGTTAATCAAGTGTCCTCGGGATTCGAAAGTATCTTCCTATGGATCACCCCCAATAAAAATGTAGACCGTACTAATGACTTTCATTACACTGTCCAACGACTGGGTAATTATACAGCTGAATCATTTGCCGCAGTTCATGAACAATTGGCTGCAACGTCGTTAATGGCGTTCCAAAATAGAATTGCGTTGGACATGCTATTGGCTAAGGAACATGGTGTATGTGGAATGTTTGGTGATGCATGTTGTACTTTTATCCCAAACAACACGGCACCAGGGGGCCGACTGACCAGGGCGTTGGAAGGACTAAGGACACTGAACAAAAAGATGAAAGATCATTCAGGCCTACACACCGATATTTGGTCTGATTGGATGAAAACGTTCGGAAGCTGGAAAGGCCTCATCATGTCTGTGCTTGTTGCTGTGGCTATTTTTACTACAGTTATGATTTTATGCGATTGTTGTTGTATTCCATGTATTAGGTCACTCACTGTCCGGTTGATCGAGAAAACCGTTGGCCCGTTGCCACCGATGGGCCAATATGCCCTGGTGACTCAACATGAGCAGCGGGGGGAAGGAAGGACCGACAGCGCGCTGGTAGCTGTTTGCTAGGGTAACGGGTGATGACCTCATAAATGAGGTCATGAGAGGGAATAAAGGAAAATGTGTTTTTGGGAGTTTGCAAACATATTTTTTAAGGTTGTGTTAAACTTATAATCATATTAATATCTAGTATTGAAGTGCTCGTGTGGATTGGTGGGGGCCGAGGAATGTGCAGGCAGACTGCATGAACTTGTTTTCTTGGAAGTGTTGTGTATAGGCCCAGACAGGGAGTACCGGACGAGATAATCTCAAGGTCGGTGAAGGAACGAGAACAACAGCACATCTATGGGACCGGGCATCGAGGGGAAAACCCAACCGCCTGACCTCAGCGACACCTGGACGGGGAGGAGATGGCCATCCACCAATCATCTCACAATATTTTGCATGCTTTAATATTCATATTGTGTTTCTTTAAAACTGGGCAACCCGGAAGAATGTGTCGTCTTTTGGTGGTCACAAAAACGCACGAGCTTTAGTGTGAGGGACCCGGGACCCAGGCCTGTATTAGTGCGCTTTGTCAGGAATAAATAATTGGTAAATTTGGTCTAATTGATCTACTGGTCTTCTCTTTGACAGAACGAACTCGCAAAATTGTTAGGTGCGCCAGTGTGTGGATTAGGGCATAGCAATTTATGAGTTAAGTGTTGATCACAATTTGGAGTCAGATCAATAACTAGAATCCGTAACCTAACAACGTCAAATTCGATCCAACACGAAACCGTGCATTAAAAAGAAAACATAATGATTTTTTTGCAAGCACAATACTAGGCACAAAAATGGGAACACTGGATATTTATCAAACATTAAAGTATTGCTGCCTTTGCCCATCAAGGCCTCAATGTGGGAGCGCCAGGTGTACACTAACGTCTGTGACGTCATCTGATGGCGCCGCGGATGGCTGCCACGGTGAGTCGCTCTCTGTTTCTTTGTCTTATTTTGTGTGTTTTCTGCGTCTTCTGCTGTCCATCCCGGATCACTTTTACTAGAGAAGCACTGTTAAACATCGGTCAGTCTTCTTCTGGTATTTTCTCTCCTGTTTTCTCTGATTCAGACTGTTTGTCGGAGATTTTAGCCGGAGCGGCGGTGCTATACAAGCTAGCGCGACGGCGGCGACGCGGAAAACGAGCCGGAGCCCTCGTAAAGCTGAGGCAGAGAGGGTTCCGTTCTGCCCTACCGTCAATTCATCTGGCGAATGTCCGCTCCCTGGCGAACAAGATGGACGAACTGCTGCTCCTCACTTCAAGGAACACGGACTTCAGCAGATCCGCCGCGCTGTGTTTTGTTGAAACGTGGCTTAGCGAACGAACCCCCCACCACGCCATGGAGTTAGCTGGGTTTCGGCTAACGCGTGCAGATCGCAGCGCGGAGCTCTCCGGAAAATCAAAGGGAGGTGGTCTCTGTTTCTACATTAATGAACGTTGGTGTACCGATGTCATGGTGTTGAAAGAGTTTTGCAGCCCTCTCCTAGAAACACTTTTCATAAACTGCCGGCCGTTCTATTCACCACGGGAGTTCTCCTCGATCGTCATGGCTGCTGTTTACATCCCACCACACGCACGTGCGAGTGAAGCCACGCAGATGCTGGCTGACCAGGTGACAGACATGGAGAAACTTCTACCAAATTCACTAATCATTGTTCTGGGTGATCTTAACAGGGCGAACCTCGCACACGAACTCCCCAGATACAGACAGCACATAACGTGTCCCACCAGAGGGGCACAGACACTGGACCACTGCTACACCGTAATTAAGGATGCATACCACTCTGTGGCTCGTGCAGCTTTAGGACTCTCGGACCACTGTCTAGTTCATCTGATCCCTGCCTACAGACAGAAACTAAAAACTTCTAAGCCTGTGGTAAGGACTGTCAGGAAGTGGACAGTGGAGTCAAGGCAGAACCTCCAAGCCTGCTTTGACTGCACCGATTGGAGAGTTTTCGAAGCTGCAGATTCAGACTTGCATGAACTCACTGACACTGTCACATCATACATCAGTTTTTGTGAGGATCTGTGTGTGCAGACTAAGACCTTCTGCACGTACAACAACGACAAACCTTGGTTTACACCGAACCTTAGGAGGCTGCGCAAAGGCAAGGAGGAGGTCTACAGGAGCGGCGACCGGGACCTGTTCAAGCAGACCAGAAACACACTGAACCGAGAGGTCAGGAAAGCCAGGAGGTGTTACGGGGAGAGCCTGGAGAGACACCTCTCTGCCAATCCTGATCCCTCAACAGTGTGGAAAGGCCTGCAGAGCATCACGGGCTTCAAGAAACGAACCCCCCGTCCTGTGGAGAGCCCAAGGCTCGCTAACCAGCTAAACAGGTTCTACTGCAGGTTTGATCGGTCCTCCCACACAACGGGACTTCCTGCAGCACAATCCACATACTCACCTCCCCCCACAACTGCTCTGTCCACACCTCCATCACCGTGGTCACCGACTCTCTCTCTTGCAGAGGCCGCGCCCGCACTCCAGATTCGCGAGGAGGAAGTGCGCCAGATGTTCCGAAGACAAAAGATCAGGAAGGCACCGGGCCCAGACGGCGTGTCACCTTCCTGCTTGAAAGTTTGCGCTGAGCAGCTGGCGCCCACCTTTGCACGGATCTTCAATCGTTCCCTGGAGCTGTGTGAGGTGCCCGCGTGCTTCAAGAGCTCCACCATCGTTCCAGTGGCCAAGAAGCCCGCCATCACAGGTCTGAATGACTATAGACCTGTTGCACTGACATCTGTGGTCATGAAATCTTTCGAGAGGTTAGTGCTGAACCACCTGAAGGATGTCACGGGCCCCCTGCTGGACCCCCTCCAGTTTGCCTACCGGGCAAACAGGTCGGTGGATGATGCGGTCAACATGGGTCTGCACTACATCCTGCAACACCTGGACACCCCAGGAAAGTACGCCAGGATCCTGTTTGTGGACTTCAGCTCGGCGTTCAACACCATCGCTCCTGACATCCTCCAACAGAAGCTCATCCAGCTCGCGGTGCCTGCCTCCACCTGTCAGTGGATCACCAGCTTCCTGACCAACAGGAGACAGCGTGTGAGGCTGGGGAGCATCACATCTGACACTCTGACTACCAACACTGGAGCCCCTCAGGGGTGCGTCCTCTCCCCACTGCTCTTTTCCCTCTACACCAACGATTTCTCCGCAAGTGACTCTTCTGTGAAGCTCCTGAAGTATGCAGACGACACCACTCTCATCGGACTGATCCAGAACGGTGATGAGACTGCATACAGACAGGAGGTGGAGCGGCTGGTCCACTGGTGCAGCCAAAACCACCTGGACCTGAACCCGCTCAAGACCGTGGAGATGACAGTGGACTTCAGGCGAGGCCCTTCACCACTTTCACCCCTCACTATCCGCAGTAATACTATTCTATCATCAGACACCTTCAAGTTCCTGGGAACCACAATCTCTCGGGACCTGAAATGGACCGGCCACATAGACTCTGTCCGGAAGAAGGCCCAGCAGAGGCTGTACTTCCTGAGACAGCTCAAGAAGTTCAACCTGCCGCGGGAGCTGCTGAAGACCTTCTACACTGCCATCATCCAGTCTGTCCTCTGCACCTCCATCACTGTCTGGTTTGGATCGGCCTCCAAACAAGACAAGCACAGACTGCAACGGACAATAAGGACTGCAGAAAAGATAATTGGAATCAACCTCCCATCTATTCAAGACTTGTACCTGACCAGGACCAGGAAACGTGCAAGTAACATCTCAACAGACCCTTCGCACCCAGGTTGCAGCCTGTTTGAACTACTCCCCTCCGGACGCCGTTATAGAGCTCTGTACACTAAAACCAGCAGACACAGAGACAGCTTCTTCCCCCAGGCTGTCGCTCTGATGAACTCACACCACTCTTAGAGTCTCAGAGTCATTACTGTGCAATAACATCCTGCTTTCCACACCTTTTTTGTTTACACTGTTTGTACTATGTGTCCTCTCTGCATCCATTGCAGCCTGGTCATCCTAGAAGAGGGACCCTCCCATCTGTGGACTTTTCTCAAGGTTTCTCATTTCCCATAGCTGGAGTTTTGAGTTTTCCCTTGCCCTCTTGGGAGTTTAAGATCTGGGGATGTTTGAGAATATCTTTCGTTCTTCACATGTGCTGAGTGTTGTTGTTAGTCACCTAATTGTTGAACAGAGGCTGTGATTTACCGAAGTCAAATTCCTTGTTTGGCACGCTCAAACATGGCGAATAAAAAACTCTTGAATCTTGAATCTCTTGAATCTTGTAAGTCACAATTCATAGTACTGAGGTGATACATATACTGTGAATGCAGACAGTGATGTGTGTTCTTTGAGAGGCTTTCAGTATTCCAAAGAGAAATTTGAGCATCAAACAGGTACTGAGTACTAAGTGTTTTCTAGGGCTGTCATTTTAATGCAGGCGTGTCCAAACTTTTGGCAAAGCAGGCCAGATTTGGTCAGATGAAAATGTATAGGGGCCACTCGCACCGACATCCCTCGAACTATTACCATTGTAAATTAACTATATCTTTTGCTGTCTGCAGATAGGTTGACATTACAAATGAGAATCTGTTGTTAAAAGCACGACCAGAAAAGTTAAAGATTAAAATAATAATAAATTAAATACAAATGAACAATTTTATGAAAGTTTAATGAATTTTGTATTAGATGGAATAAATTTGTTTTATTATTGTTATTGCTGTATTGATGAGACAGGGGAGATGGAGCTCGTCAGGTTGGGAGGGCAATCCATCTAGGGGACGGAAAACCCTGATTCTCAAACCCCCACTGCCTTGTGGGTTACCTATTCTCGGGAAAGGCTTCGGGAAACAACCCTGAGGAAAAATTCGGAGTGGAGCCTCGAAGACGGTCAGATAGTCGACGTCGACATCTCTCTGGCAGCTCCTGCAGCTAAACCAGCTCCAAATGTAATGCGTAGCGTTCCCTTGGATCAAGTTGGTGCAGCCGAGAGTGGAGTCATGTTTAATGGGCAACGCATGATCTTCAAAAATTCTGCCCTGGCTAGCGCCCTGGAGAGGATACTCCAGCCTTGCCGTCTGGTGAGAGCACAACACGGAGGACAGCAGTTTACGAGTTATAAGTCCATGCTCAGTTGATGCAGAGTTGGATGCTACGGGTTGTCCTCGACGGTGGGAGAGACCATCGAAGTCTCACTGGTCAGCTATCGCCCGCCTAAAGCCGGGCAGCCCCCGGTCAGTAAGGTGCTGACCCATCACGGTCTACCTGCTTCAGAGGGTACCTGGAGCTAACAGTTAAGGCTCGACAAGTAGATCGTTAACTTTGTACCTGCGAACAAGATAAACAACAGGATCGTACCAGCTCTCAAGCTGGGTACCTGGAATGTACGGACTATGAGACTCGGTCTGACTGAAGATCTTCAAGCAGTAAAAGACACTCGAAAGACGGCGGTGATTGATCGCGAACTGTACAGGCTGAATATAGACATCGCTGCTTTACAGGAAACACGACTGTCTGGAAGTGGATCATTGAAGGAAAAGCACTATACCTTTTTCTGGCAAGGAAAAGATGATGATCAACCAAAGGAACACTGAGTGGGCTTCGCCGTGAAGAATCACTTAATCGAAATGATCGAACCTCCTACCAATCATCTGTGTTTACGCCCCAACGCTACAGGCTGCAGCAGAAACAAAAGACAGTTTCTCCGAAGCTTTAAATTCCATTCTGAGTGCAATCCCTGTCTCTGAGCACCTTTATGTCCTCGGTGACTTCAATGCGAGGGTGGGTGCGGACCAGGTGTCATGGCCGGAAGTATTAGGATCTCACGGCGTTGGAAAAATGAATGAAAATGGTCAAAGGCTTCTAGAACTATGCTCTGTTCGCAACTTGTGCGTGACCAACACCTACTTTCAAAACAAGGCATGTCGCAAAGTGTCTTGGAGATATCCGAGATCAAAACACTGGCATCAACTTAACCTTGCAGTCACTCGACGTAACTCTTTGAATAGCGTCTGCAACACGAGAGCTTACCGACTGCGACACTGACCACTCATTGATTGTGAGCAAATTGAATCTTAAGCTCAAGAGGTTTTATCATTCGAAGTCGAAGTGTCAGCCACACATCAATATCGGCAAGACAAGCTGTGTAAACAAGAACGCCGAGTTTATCGCAAGACTGGAAAGCACGCTGTCAAATGATCATCGAGAGTGTGCTGAAGACAGGTGGAAGTTTATCCGCACTACCATTCAGACGGAAGCAACTCTGACCTATGGTAAGAAGGAACGCAATAACACAGACTGGTTTGAGGGGAACATTGCCGAAATGGAGTCAGTCCTTTATGTCAAACGCAAAGCATTCAAGTACAAGCAGCACCCGTCTACAAAAAACTTGCAGGAACTGAAGTCTGCACGGGCTAACGTCCAGAGAACAGCCCGCCGCTGCGCGAACGACTACTGGATCCAGCTGTCAGAAACCATTCAACATGCTTCAACGAATGGCAACGTCAGGGCAATGTACGAAGGCATCAAACAAGCTACTGGAAAATTAGTGAAGAAATATGCGCCCATAAAATCCAAGACTGGTGAAGTCATCATTGACAAAAGAAAACAGCTAGCGAGATGGGTAGAATACTACCTCGACTTGTATGCCAATCCGTCGTCAGTTTCGCAAGACGCAATCAGTACGTTAGAAGACCTTCCTGTGATGGACGAGTTAGACTATGAACCAACCTTAGATGAGCTCAGCAAGGCCATTGATGCTCTCGCATGTCGGAAGTCTCCTGGCGCGGATGGAATACCTCCCGAGCTAATCAAGTGCGGAAAACCAGTGCTTCTGAAACCACTCCACGAACTTCTGTGTTGGCGTTGGAGAGACGGCAAAGTACCACAGGATATGAAGGACGCAAAGATTGTTACATTGTACAAGAACAAGGGAAATCGTAGTAGTTGTATCTCTCTACTGAACGTAGTTGGCAAGGTCTTTGCCCGTGTTATCCTTGCCCGCCTACAGGTCCTAGCTGACCGTGTGTATCCGGAGTCGCAGTGTGGATTCAGAAAAGAAAGATCTACAGTCGACATGATCTTCTCATTGCGCCAGCTACAGGAAAAATGTCGAGAACGAACTCCACTTCATATTGCATTCATTGATCTTACTAAAGCTTTTGATTCGGTGAGCCGAAGTGGTTTATTCCAAATGCTTAAGAAGATTGGCTGTCCTCCACAGTTGCTCAGCATCACAACCTCCTTCCATGAAAATACGCAGTGCACCGTTAATTTCGACGGTAAATCATCGGAACCATTCACCACAAAGAATGGGGTGAAACAGGGTTGTACTCTGGCTCCAACATTATTTGGAATATTCTTTTCACAAATGCTCAAGTTGGCATTCAGTAATTCTGAAGAAGGCATCTATCTTCATACTAGGAGCGATGTTAAGTTGTTCAACCTATCTCGCCTAAAGAGTAAATCCAAGGTCCGCACCTTTTTAGTACGGGAACTGTTGTTTGCAGACGATGCAGCCTTAGTCGCACGCACAGAGACTGATCTTCAACAATTGATGGACAGTTTTACTGTTAGGGATCGGACAGTACAGCCAAGTGCGTAGCGACAGACTTTATTGTGGAAGGGGATGATGGGAACAGCTGGCGCTGGAGCGGCGATCGGGCTGGAGAGGACAAACGATTCTGCGGGATTTCAAATAGTCAAGCGAGTCAGTATCGCAAGGACTGATGAGCGAAGCAGCATCAAGGGACAGACTGACACTCGGGTCTGTGCTGGCGGCGCTGATATAGCGCTGTCCATGAGCCCGTGGCAGGTGACGGCGATTCCACTGACAGGTGGGCGTGGTCCTGTCGCAGGTGGCGCCAGCATGTGACATTTACTAATGCTTGTAAAGCATTTGGATTGTAGATGAACATCACCAAGAGCAAAGTCATGGGTCAGAACATACAGGTACCACCGTCAATCAGTGTCGAAAACAATCAGCTTGAAGTTGTGGAT
Source organism: Syngnathus floridae (assembly GCF_059516105.1). Lineage (NCBI taxonomy): Eukaryota > Metazoa > Chordata > Actinopteri > Syngnathiformes > Syngnathidae > Syngnathus > Syngnathus floridae. The sequence continues at coordinate 4,283,451 of NC_142418.1, read as the reverse complement.
GAATATGTCTACCTGGGCTCAACAGTCGCCAGCAATTTGTCACTGGATGCTGAAATCTCAAAGCGCATAGGCAAAGCCTCAGCCGTTATGGCTAAGCTTCACAAGCGAGTATGGGGTAACCAAAAACTCACAGTGAACACCAAGCTCAAAGTGTACCAGGCTTGCGTCCTCGGAACATTGCTGTACGGTAGTGAGTCATGGACCATCTATGCTCGCCAAGAGGACCGACTGGAAAAGTTTCACATCCGGTGTCTACGTCGGATTCTGGACATCACTTGGCAAGAGCGCGTCACGAACACTTCGGTGCTAGAAAAGGCTGGTTCCCTCAGTATGCATCTCCTGCTTTGTCAACGTCGAATGACATGGCTTGGACATGTGCGCCGCATGAATGATGGAAGGATCCCAAAAGATTTACTCTACGCTGAGCTCGCTTCAGGACATCGCCCGAGGGGTCGTCCAATGCTGCGCTTTAAGGATGCGTGTCAAAGAGACATGGCCCTTACAGGTATCGACACGAAAAATTGGGAACTTCAAGCGATGGATCGTAAGTCCTGGCGCCAAGTCATTCATGATGGAGTAAGGAAAGGCGAGGAAAAAAGAATCCAGCATTTGGAAAGCAAGCGTGAACGCAGGAAACAGAGACTGGAAGCTCAGGCCCAAAAGCAACCAACTCAATTCGTATGTCCGGCTTGTGGAAGAGACTGTCATGCTAGAATCGGACTGCTGAGCCACTCAAGACGCTGTACTTTACTCCAGTGATTCCATGCTCCATGGCGCTACCATTGTCTCTCGAGACAGATGGATGCCATAGATAGAGATTAATGAGAAGGGTGATATTGGTGTTTGTGACTGCAGTACACAGGCCAGGTTGCATCACGTACGATTTTTAATCCAAATTAAATCATTGTCCATTTTATCTTTTTTATTTCAACTTCATACGCAACAAATCACTTCATAATCACAAAATAATAATCCATGGTCTTTTTGTTGTTTGCGATCACTGTGAGTGGGCAGTGCGGACACAATGTAGTGTGTAGAGTTAGTACAGCTCTCACAAGTAGTCCGTGTTTTTTTTTTTTGCCTTTCCCTGTGCAGCGTCATTTGCAGCATCTGATTTTAGCATCACCTTAGTCCTTGGTGTGTGGACATCTGAATGAGGAAGTGTCTGTGTCACTGATTATCTTGCAAACGGATACCTGTGTGCACGTGAACTGGGAAGGGACGGAGGAGACCCGCTCGCAACCGATCATGAGCGCTGGCTCATGTGTGCGTTCCCGTTAGGACGAGTTTCATTTCTGTGACTCGCTCTGGGGCTCGCAGGTCCCCGCGACAGTGCCAGCGGGCCACTTATTATTGATTTTATGACACAATGCTTCGGGCAAATTTAGAAAGTCCAAATGAGGCCCGCAGGCCGGACTTTGGACATGCCTGCTTTAATATTTTGAATAAATTATTTGATTACACTGCAAATTAGTGCGCTATAAAAATTAAGGCAATTAATCGTCAGTGTCGTGGTCAATGCGCAAGCAGTTCAAATTTGGCTCACTGAGTGACCCGTAGGATGCAGTGATTCTCTTGTATCTAATTTTGGAGTTTACACCACTTACCTCAAATACACTATGTTCCTATCAGTCCTTTGGTAATGGATTGACCTCGATTATGTACATAGAACCCAATTACCGTATTTTCCAGACTATAAGTTGCAGTTTTTTTCAGAGTTTGGCCAGGGGTGCAACTTATAATCAGAAGCGACTTATATGTGAAATTATTAACACATTATTTCTTGATGATTAACACATTACTTACTTATTATAGTACAGTTGACCACTTCACGTTATTTTCACTTTAAACCGCATGAGGCGCTCTCGGCCTGTGGAATAATTGGAACTGCAACTGACAATGAGTATGAATCCATCCACTGACTTCCGGAGTAAACGGAGTTGTTTATAAGTGACACGGAGGACGAAGATTTCGATGGATTTAATGATTTGGAATGACGCGGATGGTTTGATAAAATTGTTATTTATGTTATAGTCATTTGATATATTGTTTATATATGGTTATATAGGTTTGTGGAATAATTGGAACCGCAACTGACGAGTCCGACGTCAACACCGCATGTACCTCCAGAGTCAGCAGCGGCGTTTTTTTTAAGTGACACGGAGGATGAAGATTTCGATGGAATTAAATGATTTGGAGTGACACGGATGGTTCGATTATTTTTTTATTTACAAGCTACGCCGAAAGCTGCAAGCTACAAGCCACAAAGCTACAGAACAGAAAACAACATCATGCCTGGAGATAGACACAAAGGTCGATCTTGGAAATGAGGAACCTCTTCACGACCAGCATTGACAATTCTATCTGTGAACATTGAAGGGTTCTCTGCAAAATGAACAATCTTAACCGCCCTGCACAGCACCGGACTTAGCAGTTTATTGATAAGGGACAGAAATGTGTTCAGCTGGCTGAACCACATCTAGCCAAGCCTTGTAACTGCCTTGTAGCCAGGATGAGAAGAACTCCAATTCATTAAATCCATCGATCGTCCTTTATGTAAACAATGCCGCGTATGCGCCGCGCCGCTGACATCGGACTCGTAAGTTGCATTTCTAATTATTCCACAGACCCATATAACAATATATAAAGTATATTTCAAATAACTATCATATTACAACAATATTATCAAACCATCTGTGTCACTCCAAATCATTAAATCCATCGATCAAATTCCTCGTCCTTTATGTCAACAACGCTGTGCGTGCGCCACAAAGATCTAGTACATAACTATATTGTAGCGTTAACAAAGTACCAGGAAAGATGTGGGTTTGGTAAACGGCTCTTTATTTAACAAGAGTTCAACGAGCCAACAACTATTGAACTGTAATGATAAAAACATATCCAAGTTGCTACAAAATAAAATATATCAATTAACTATAACATAAATAAGTTTTTCAAACCTTGTGTCACTCCAAATCATTAAATCCTTCAAACATGGGGCCCTTTGTCATCTTCGTCATCCAGTGATTGAATCCTTTGTCCTTTATGTAAACAACCGCCGCGCTGCTGACGTCACTTTCAGTACAAATGACAGTAATCCCTTGCTACATCGCAGTTTGTTTATCGCGATTTCACTACATCGCGGATTTTTGAATGTTGAAATTTTGTGAAAAAAAATCACATATAAGTCGCTCCTGAGTATAAGTCGCCCTCCCACCCAAACTATGAAAAAAAAGGCGACTTATAGTCCGAAAATTACGGTATGTGTCATTGAGGACTATGCTTACTGTACGTGCACTAACTTTATAAATTGCTGCACAGACAAAATGTCATTTTAAGGAATTCAAATTATTACAAACCGGATTCGGTTGAAGTTGGGAAATTGTGTAAAATGTAACTAAAAACAAAATACAATGATTTAAAAATCCTTTTCAACCTATATTCAATTGAATACACTACAAAGACAACATATTTAATGCTCTAACTCATAAACTTTATTTTATTTTAGAAATAATAATTAACTTAGTATTTCATGGCTGCAACACGTGCGGTAGAAGTTGGGAAAGGGCTTGTTTACCACTTCGTTACATCACCTTTCCTTTTAATAACACTCAAACGTTTTGGGAGAGAGGAGAGGAGGAATTCTCTTAGCTTTTATTGTGGAATTCTTTCCCATTCTTGCTTGATGAACCGCTTCAGTTGTTCAACAGTCCGGGGTGTTCCCTGTCGTATTTTACGCTTCATAATGCACCACATATTTTCAATGGGAGACAGGTCTGGACTGCAAGCGGGCCAGGGTAGAACCTGGACTCTTTTACTTCGAAGCCACGCTGTTGTAACACGTGCAGAACGTGGCTTGGCATTATCTTGATGAAATAAGCAGCGGCGTCCATGAAAAAGACGTCGCTTGGATGCCAGCATATGTTGCTCCAAAATCTGTATGTACTTTTCAACATTTATGTTGCCTTCACAGAAATGCAGGTCACCCATACCATGGGAACTAATGCACCCCCATACCATCACAGATGCTGGCTTTTGAACTTTGCGTTGATAACAGTCCGGTTGGTCTGCTTCCTCTTTGGTCCGGAGAACACGACGTCCAGTGTTTCCAAAAACAATTTGAAAAGTTGACTCATCAGACCACAAAACACTTTTCCATTGTGCTTCAGTCAATTTTACATGAGCTCGGGTCCAGAGAACCCAGCGGCGTTTTTGGATGTTGTTCATAAACGGCTTTTGCTTTGCATGGTAGAGTTTTAACCCGCACTTACTGATGTAGTGAAGAACTGTATTTACTGACAGTGGTTTTCTGAAGTTTTACTGAGCCCATTTGGTGATATCCTTTACACACTCATGTCGGTTTTTAAGGCAGTGCCGTCTGAGGGATCGAAGGTCATGGTCATTCAGTCTTGGTTTCCGGCCATGGCGCTTACATGCAGTGATTTCACCAGATTCTCCGGACCTTTCAATGATATTATGGACCGTAGATGTTGAAATCCCTAAATTCCTTACAATTTTGCTTTGAGAAATGTTGTTCTTAAACTGTTCAACTATTTTCTCACGCAAAGTGGTGAACCTCGCCCCATCCTTGCTTGTAAATGACTGAGAATGTTTGGGGAGGCTCCTTTTATACCCAATCATGGTACCCACTGTTAGGGTTGATAGATTAGTTTGATCCTATGCTTATGTTGGAATGTAACCTGTAATAATTAAACTCGCTTGTCCTGTCTTAACAAAAGTAGTAGAACAAAGTGCTAAGATCTTTTGAATTGATTGACTAGCTGCAGAGGAAGCAATCAAAGTTGTTTTGTTCACACAACATCGTGATCAGCAGGCCAGGGGCTTCGGCCCCATTTGTCTACTCTGACCCCCACTCTCAACGCCCACTCTGTTTCTCTCAATAAAATGCTCCTGGGAGAGGCCTGAGTCAGACTTCATTCGATCATCGCCACCCACACTCGACGAATGGACTCTCCACCTGCAGGTGCTTAAAAGGACTTACTTGTCTCCTGTTTGGATCTTGTAAAATAAGTTGGAGTGTGCACAACTCTAACATTTTGGTGCCGAAACCCGGGATCCTCATACGCACCATCTGACTGGCGAAGGAGGACGTGCTGCATTGTCGACAAGCCAGCGTCCATTAGGAGGACCTGGAAAAGAAAGTCCTGGGAAGAGAATTCTTTGCTGGGCCAGCATCTTTGGTCTGCCTTCGTCTGACAGAGGTGGAATGACGGGATCCGGCGGTGCAACGAACCAGGGGAAGTTAAAGCGCTAAAGATACGGCTTTGGTTTGTCCGAGCTATGAGAATACGGCTTTGGTTTGTCCGAGCTATGAGAATACGGCTTTGGTTTGTCCGGGCTATGAGAATACGGCTTTGGTTTGTCCGGGCTATGAGATACGGCTTTGGTTTGTCCAAGCCATGAAACAGTTGGGATTCTAGTCCCAGTGGAAGGAACGGGCTAAGAAAAAACAGAGCTTCTTTTTCCTAATTGAAGAAGGGCGTAGATTCTTTTTTTGGTCCGTTTTTCTAAGCTGTTTGGAAGGGTTTTATACCCATCCTGAATAGGCCTAAAAATAAAAAGCGCTTGAGTTTGTGTGGTTGAGTGTGTGACCTGTAGGATAAATTGACTAAATAGCAGTTCTAGCATTGATCCACAGCAATAACACAGGCTAGTAATTTGTTGAAAGGTCAATTTAAATCTGCATTGAGGATCCTCAAATAAATAAATAAATAAATAAATAATAAATAATACTAATAATAATAATAATCATAATTATAATAAATTTTTGAGAAAAAGAAATTGGAAAACCTAAAACTACTCCCATTAAGATGGGAAAAAGGAAAGATAAATCTCTAGCTCTTGACGGAGATGAGAAGTACATGGCGAGTAGATTTCTTAATGCAATACATGCCAAAGTGGAAGAAAAAGTATGGTGTAGAAGGGAAGTTGAAAGTTGAAGTGTGGAAGATAGTGGTGGAAGTTTTGGAGGACAGTGTAGCTAGGAAGGTAGGACTGAAAAAGAAAGAAAAAGAGAGAGAGTTGAATTGTGCTAGAATGTGGTTGAAAGAAGTGGATATTGCAAGTGTGACAACAATTTTGCAATGGGCCAGACATGCTGAAAAAGTGATAAAAAAAGGCAGAAGTTCTGATTTATTTCATCTAGACAATGATGATGATGATGATGATGATGATGACCTAGGTGAAGATACAACGATCTTCTTCCAAAGTTCCTAAAGGGCCAGAGGAAGAGTTAGATACCAACAAGGTCGCAAGCCACCATTCAAATCAAAACCCCCATCAGATTCAGACAACCGTTGGAACCGTGGGAGACGAGGACACTTTGAACGAGGGTGTCGTTTTGCAAAACAATACCAATCGAAGGGTGGAGGAAAAGCCACATTTTCAGCATGACTAGATTCCCCCCCTTTGATCTCCTGTGCTCCCACAGAGGAAGAGATAGTGGATATCCATGCAGCATGGGGCATTTTGAATGCATTAAAAGAAAAACCATGTTACCTTAAACAGTGGAGGAAGTGAAGTAGAGTTTTTGTGTGATACCGAGGCTTGTAAAACAGTAATAAAATTATTAGAGCTCCTGTCCATACAAGAAGTATGACAATGCTGTTTTTATGCCCAATGACAAATGACCAGAGATCAAATTGTGTGTGTACACTAATGTTAAAATTTGCAAATCAAGTGGTAAATAAATACAACTTGCTTCTAAAAGATAAATAAAAAATTAGAATGTGCTGTTCTCGTGTGCGTGGGAGGGACCAGCTCATGATCGACCACAGGAAATGGCCAGCCTGTGACGAATCATTGGTGCTGGGAACTACCTTTCGCGCGCGAGAGCTGTGCATGTGTGTGCGTATATGTTAAACTGATGAACATTGGCTAAAGTTTTAGCATAAAGAAATTTGCTAGACTGTGGTCTATCCAATTTGCACCGCAGAACAGAAACAATTTGGAAAGATAAAAATATGAGAAAAAGAGAGAAATCTGTTTGCGAGCAAAAACTGATCCATACTACTGCATGTTAAGTGTCAAGCCCTCATGAGAAATTCGAAAAAGAAAGAAAAAAAAAAACCGACAGAACATGCTTTCAGGAATTGTAAGAAGCAAAATTGTGAATTTAAGACATTGTAATGCTACATTTAATAGGAATAATTGATTGGTTTTGTTATAAGATTATACAAACTTCTATAAGTGAGCTAAATCTGAGCAATTGAGTTCTTTGAATTTAAAAACAAAGGAAAATTCTGAATAATTTGCCAGCAGTTTTTTTGTGTTGATTTTTTTTTTTTTTTTGGATTGGTGGATTGTTCTATCAGGAACGTTGAGTTGAAAATGTTATATGTGTGTTGTGTGGTGAGCTTGGATGAATTGGGACCAATGTGATAGACTCCTTTTTGGAGACTGTGTGTGAGATGCAAATGAGCATTGATGAATGATTACCTGAATGAAAGATAAATACAGGTTGAATGGTTGAAGTTGTTGGTGACTGCTATGGAAGGTTGTTAGAGCGACTTTGAAGAAAGAGTGATTTTGAGTAAGTTGAATGCTAAGAGGAAAAAAAAAAGTTGCTTTTGGATTGACAATTAACTAGAGAAAAAACTGGAGAACCAGTAACACATGCAGAAGATGTGTGAACTGGGAAATTGAGAAGCGTTTTGGAAAGAAAGTCAAATTAAATGATGATAGAATCATGTAGGAAAGAACACATTCTCCCAAAAAGTTTGTCAAGGTGTGAGGCATGGGCGTTGCCAGGCCTCAGAAGGAGGGGGGGGGAGTAGGACAGATAGTGAAACATAGTAAAAATACAACACTTTATGACATATGGATTCTCTAATACATGTGGCGTCATACCATTAAGTTAAAATTTTCTCAAGCTTTTCAAAGTTTTGCTGTAAACAATTGGAAGATTATTGAAAAATGACTAAAGAAGCGATGAGGAAGTGGTGTATGTGTATGGCACGCGCTTCTGCGCTTCCCTTGCTAATCAACATTTGTTTGACTGATCAAAGGAACCATTTGCTACAGGATTTAACATCCATTCCCCCAGCCCAAATCGGACCAAGACCAGAGAGTCTCCTTTAAAACAGGAGGCAATAAATGGGATAGCCCCTGTCATAAATGGTCTTTGGTTCGGAGGAATCATTAGGAAGAGCTGAAACTCTTCCTGCAAACACTCCTATCGGTCCATTTCAAAAAGGGCAATAAAATTGACTACAAGAGTTACAAAAGGCAGATGAAGAACAGCCCTTAGCATATTACATGATAAGGACGCTTAGACTGACAGAAGTGTCAAATGCAAATTTACTGCCGCCTGATCTTTCATCCTCACAGGTCGACAACCCCATCAAGCCAGGAGACTGGGTCTACATCAAAGTCATCAAAAGAAAGAACTGGGCGAGTCCACGTTGGGAGGGACCATTCCAAGTGTTACTATCTACACCGACCACAATGAAGCTTTCTCAACGGCCCAGCTGGATTCACCTCAGCCACTGCAAGTTGCAGAGAGTGCTGGACCCCTAATTCGGAGTGGTGGGGAAGGCTAACTACAAAGGGGCCTCATCGTTTAGCGTGGGGCGTCTCAATGTTGGTGAAGAATCCATCGATCCCCACTCCGCTAGGCGAGGGGATGTCCCGGTGTCTCTGCCATCCTAGTAGCAACGGGGCTCCATATGCCAGATGGATCCTCTGCTGCGTTGTGGTTGGAGCGTGCTATGGTCTATGGACTCATCTGAACAGACCAAGTGACAATGTTGACCGTGGAAAATGATGGTCACACGATGAGAACTTTGAGGACTGGTCATGGGACCCCAAAAACCCATACGAAACCAACACTTGGTACCGGTATGTCAAGTTCACTGTGAGATCACACACACAGGAGGGTTGCTATGTGTGTTCCAAACTTCCTCCTTCCTCTACACAAGTTCACTTGGAGGCCAGAGCAATGAATGTCACTGAAGCAAAATGTATGGCATCCATGGGAGGAGTTGGACATCAACACCGTGCTGTCACAGTCAGTGATGCCGACCCTTCCCGCCCTGGACTTGCGGAAGGTACCTGTGATCAGCTTTTCTTTACAAATCTCAATGTGACTGTTAAAGGACGAACATTGCCGCAGGTGGCCTACACAGACCGGCCACCTGGAGTGAACTATACGTGTTACATACAAGGAAATGAGACCCACAAATGCATTGACAGCGACTGCTCTCCAGGAGGAAACTGGATGGGAGCTTTGAACATCACCGCTGAGTGTCAGGATAAGAGAGCCATTTCAGGTGGTGAGGGCTCTTCGACAAACATGGCTGCACCATCAAACGGAGCATACTTCATACAGAATGGCTGGTGGCTTTGTGGTCACAAGGTTTATCCGATGCTGCCCGCCAACTGGACAGGAGTGTGTGCACCAGTATGGGTGACAGACCACACCTACAAGATACAACATCATCAGCTAACGAAAGCACACAACTCTTCTGGACATCGACGCAGGGCAATTGCAACCTTTGACCCCCATGACCCTGTCTGGGGTGCGAATGTTCCAGACGATCATAAAGTATGGTCCGTTTGAGACAAAGTAGTTCATGCGCTTTTTCCTTTGATCGGAGTTAGAAAACAATCACTCTTCATCGAGACACTGAACTATTGTTTTCAATCCTTTGTGAATCTCTCACTGCAAGTCAACGATGGACAAAATAGAGAGATTCAGGCTATCAGGTTGATGGTCTTGCAAAACAGGATGGTTCTGGACTTGATGACTGAGGCACAAGGTGGTGTGTGCCACATCATTGGGACTTCCTGTTGTACATACATTCCAGGAGATAACGAAACACAAATCAAAGATGCCATGGACTCATTGAAGAATTTACAGCAGGCCATGGCGGAGGATAAAATCCCACATCAATGGGATTTCTTTTCATGGCTATTCTCTGGCCCTTGGTGGCAGTTGCTGTTGAAACTTGTGACTCTTGTGCTTGCTGTGCTGGTATTGTTGTGCTTATTTACGTCCTATGTTATCCCGTGTTTGAAGTCTGCTGTGACAAGGGTTGTATCTTCTACCATGGCACAAGTGCATGTACAACTTCTAGGACATGACGGATCTGATGACTATAATGTGCTGCGAAACGTGGATTGCATAGATGCTGTTTGGCTCAGCATTATTTTACGGAAACTTGATGATTTGACCATCGAAAATGCCTTGCAAGTGATGGGTACAATGATGTATTGTTTCTTTTTATTATTTTTTTATTGATAACATTCTGGTCGCCTAAGGCAGAGGGACCGTGTGAGGCTTTTCCTGCAATTATCTGGCCGCAGGTTTTTCACTCACACAATAAATTTGGACTGGAGTGTTGAACAAAAAACTCATCTTCACTGGCAATTATTGCTGTCATTGTATTTTCTTAATTGTGTTTGATTGATCGGGGTTTGACATAATCATATGATAATCAGGAGGGATATGTTCGGGTTGATAGATTAGTTTGTTCCTATGCTTGTGTTGGAATGTAACCTGTAATAATTAAACTCGCTTGTCCTGTCTTAAAAGTAGTAGAACAAAGTGCTAAGATCTTTTGAACTGATTGACTAGCTGCAGAGGAAGCAATCAAAGTTGTTTTGTTCACACAACATTGTGAAAGACCCCCTGCTCTGCTTTGATCAGCAGACCAGGGGCTTCAACACCATCCTTTCTACTCTCACCCCCACTCTCACCCCCACTCCGTTTCTCTCAATAAAAATGCTCCTGCAAGAGGTCTGAATCAGACTTTATTCGATCATCGCTGTCCACACAGCGATGAATGGACTCTCCACCTGCACGTGCTTAAAAGGACTTACTTGTCTCCTGTTTGGTTCTTGTAAAATAATTTGGAGTGTGCACAACTCTAACAATGCACAATAACGTAAAAAAAAAAAAACATATATAAGTCGCTCCGGAGTATAAGTCGCATTTTGGGGGAAATTTATTCGACAAAATCCAACACCAATAACAGATATGAACTAGCAATGACAGGCTAAATGATAGGTATGCTAATGTGACATAAACACAAACGAAGAGCTGAGAACGGGCCTGACGTAACATTCAGAGTTATTCAAATATCTATTACATAAATAACACGTTTATCAAACCATCGGTGTCACTCCAATTCATTAAATCCACCGATCGTCCTTTATGTCAACAATGGGTGCGCGCCGCTGACGGCGCTTGCACTTCAAAATATTCCACAGGCCCATATAACGATATATAAATTATCTATCAAATAAATATTATATAAGCAATATTATCAAACCATCTGGGTCACTCCAAATCATTAAATCCACCGATCAAATTCTTCATCCTTTGTCAACAACGCCGCGCGTTCGCCCTGACGTCAGCCTCGTCGTTATTCCACAGATCTAGTATATAACTATATTGTAGCGTTAACAAAGTACAAGGAAAGACGTGGGTTTGGTAAACGGCTCTTTACTTAACAAAACAAGAGTTCAACGAGCCAACAACTACTGAACTGTAACGATAATGGTTAAAATGGTTAAGATGGCGGTGCCCTAGTCGGCTGCGGCTGCTACGGCTCTCGACAACCTGCGAGCATTTCTACAAAATATGCCGCCCAGGACGCTACAAACAACACAAAGATTAGTTTATCCATCCAGTAGGTTAGTATATGATCGCCAGCGCCTGCTGGAGTTACGGTCATCAAGTGTTTTTGGACTCGTAGCCACAACTACTCTAGACTGTTTACGTAGCCTCGGAGTGCTTCGGGCACAAGTCCCAGATGCTCACGATGCAGCAGACTCGCCGGGCAGCACACGCCAGAGGAGGAGCAAGCGTAGGCGGTGTGACCGGCGGCGGAAGCGCGGCTGTCGAGGTGGGCTAACGGTTAAGCTAAAAGCTAACCCCTACAAACCGCCGTTTCCATCCATCTTCCTCTCCAACGCCCGCTCACTGGATAACAAAATAGACCATCTACAACTGGAACTCTTTTCAAAGAGGGAGTTTAGAAACTGCTGCGCTCTCATCCTGACGGAGACATGGATGAACTCATCAATACCGGACAACGCCGTTAGCCTGGAGGGGCTCGCTATATTCCGCGCGAACTAAGCGGTAAATCCCGAGGGGGCGGGTTGTGTGTTTACATCAACAACAACTGGTGTAAAAATGCTAGATCTGTCGCCAGCTTCCGCTCTTCAGACATCGGGCTTTTGACTGTTAACTGCAGACCCTTCTACCTGCCCAGGGAGTTTACTGTTGTTAGCATCACTGCTGTGTATGTGCCTCCCAGCGCTAATACGAAAGAGGCCATGAGCGTTCTCTATCGGACAATCAGTGAGCTGCAATCCACGCACACAGAGGGTGTTTTCATCATTGCTGGGGATTTTAACCAGGCTAATATGAAGACTATTCTCCCTCATTTTTACCAACACGTGGATTTTCCAACTCGGGGAGAGAACACTCTAGACTTGGTTTACACCAATATAAAAGATGCATTCAGAGCAGCCCCCCACCTCGGCTCTTCAGACCATCTATCTGTTATGCTAATCCCTGCATACAGGCCCCTGCTGATCAGAGCAAAACCCACAGTGAAGCAGATGAGGGTGTGGTCTGAGGGGGCCATGGAGGCACTCCAGGACTGCTTTGAGTGCTCTGACTGGGACATGTTCAAATCAGCAGCAACATATGACAACCAGATCAACATTGATGAGTACGCCATGACTGTGTCAGCCTACATCAGGGGTGTCAAACTCTTTTTTTTCGTGGGCCGCATTGTAGTCATAGCTTCTTTCGGAGGGCCATTATGACTGTCAACCCAAATAAATGTATGAGCACCTCATATTATATACAGTAAAAGCTACAAAACAAACTGACAAATAACTCGTTTTAAAATCAGACGAGTAAAAACTGGTCAAATATTTAAGAAAAAGATATTATTAAAGGTGAAGACAATTTGCAATTCTAGTAATGACACACGAATTTGATGCACAATTTGTCTTTGCGGGCCACATAAAATGATGTGGCGGGCCGTATCTGGCCCCCGGGCCTTGAGTTTGACACGTATGGCCTACATCAACAAATGCACCGAGGACGTCAGCACCACTAAGAACATCATCACCCGGGCCAACCAACGACCCTGGATGACTGAGGAGGTACGTCAAACGCTACGAGCATGGAACTCAACCTTCAAGTCTGGCGACAGGGAGGCACTGAGGACAGCGAGAGCTACCTTGAACCGTGCCAACAGGTTAGCGAAGCGGAGCCACAGTCGGAAAATTCTGGATTTTTTCCACGACGCCAACAACATCTGGAGTATGTGGCAAGGCATACGGGCGATTACAGACTACAACTCACCCTCCCCCCCGGTGGGTGAAGTTGATGCTGACTTCGTAAATGGACTAAATAACTTCTTTGGGAGGTTCGAGGCACTAAACAACACTCCAGCAGTTAAAACTCAATCAAGAAGAGGAGGCACTCTGCCTTGACTCAGCCGACGTGTTGAAGACTCTGAGGAGAGTCAACTCATGTAAGGCCCCAGGCCCCGACAACATACCTGGGCGGGTGTTCAGGGAATGTGCAGGTCAGCTGGCTGGTGTCATCAGAGACATTTTTAACACCTCGCTGGGCCAAGCCACAGTGCCAGCATGCTTCAAGACTGCCTCCATCATTCCGGTGCCGAAGAAACCTCAAATCACCTCATTAAATGACTACCATCTCCCATCATGATGAAGTGCTTCGAAAGGCTGCTTAAAGAACACATCGTCTCCAGACTCCCCCCAACATTCGACCCGTTCCAGTTTGCCTACCGGCAGAACCGCTCCACTGAGGATGCCATCTCCTCTGCTCTTCACCTGACCCTGGCTCACCTGGAGGAGAAGACCCATGTGCGGATGCTGTTCCTGGACTTCAGTTCAGCGTTTAACACCATCATCCCACAGCATCTGGTAGAAAAACTGGAACACCTGGGCTTCAGTAACCCCCTTCGCAACTGGCTGCTAGACTTCCTCACCAACAGACCTCAGTCAGTCCGGGTCGGACAGAACACCTCCGATGTCATCACCCTCAGCACAGGCTCCCCTCAGGGCTGCGTCCTGAGCCGCCTGCTGTTCACCCTGATGACACACGATTGCTTCCCCAGGTTCACCACCAATCACATTGTGAAGTTCGCAGACGACACAACGGTGTTGGGCCTCAGAGACAACAACGACCTGGAGTACAGAGAGGAGGTGGAGCAGCTGGTGGGCTGCTGCAGAGACAACAGCCTGATCCTGAATGTGGAGAAGACGAAGGAGATCATCGTCGACTTCAGGAAAAACCAGCCTCACCACGCTCCACTGATCATCAACAGCTCAGCTGTGGAGGTGGTCAGCAGCACCAAATTCCTGAAGGTCCACATCACAGACGACCTCACCTGGACTGTGAACACCACGGCACTGGTCAAGAAGGCACAGAAGCGCTTGTACTTCCTGCGGAGGATGAAGAAAGCCCACCTGCCCCCACCCATCTTGAGGACGTTCTACAGAAGCACCATAGAGAGCATTCTGACAAGCTGTCTGTGTGGTGTGGAGGCTGCAGCGCCTCCGATTGGAAGAACGTGAGGAGAGTGGTGAGGACAGCAGAGAGGATCATCGGGGCTCCTCTTCCCTCCATTCAGGACATTTCATCTCAGCGCTGCGTGTCCCGAGCCCGTAACATCATAAGGAACCCATCACACCCCCACCATGGACTGTTCTCCCTGCTGTCCTCTGGGAAGAAGTTTCACAGCATCCGCTGCAGGTCCACCAGGTTCTGCAACAGCTTTTCCCTGCTGTCATCAGACTGTTGAACATTTGAACTGTTGAACTCTAGACTCTGCATCACACATACACAAAACTGAACATTATGACACTTCGAACCACTATCTTGCACTGTCAACTTTGCTGAACTTTTATAATCCATTTTAATTTAAAAGTACGCAACCTGGTTTAGCATTCCTCTGCACATTTTTTAAATACTGTTTTGCCTCCTTGCACTATTACATACTTATCACTGCTGTACTTTATACCAGGGCTGTGGACTCGGTTGGATTTTTGCACCGAGTCCGAGTCCGGCCTCTTGACCACCGAGTCCGAGTCCGGCTGTCCATTTTGTCTGTTAATTCATGTGACTGCTTAGTCTTTATTCAAGGCTAATTTAGATCAAAATCTACCAGAACGAACGCAACTGCTTTCACACTGGCTGGTTCGGCTTATATATAGGATCCCTTGCTGAGAGCGCGGACGTAAAAGTGAGGCGACGTTCCAATCGGACGTCGGATCGATAACATCTTCCCTGCCCTACCGGAGTTGTGCTAGTTCATAATGTAGATCACTCATGGCGTAGTCATAAATGTACGGTTGACAATTTTAACGATAGAAGTGGATACATTGGAACATAACCTACACTCTAATATATTATTTGACATGGTATTAAATGCGTGGCTTTACAAAAATAGTCATTGAAGCCCACCCATAGCCCTGAGTGCCATTGGCATGAGGTAAAACGCTTGAAAACACACACTCTCGCCCAATTAAACAACCATTCTGAAACACAGGACATGTAAGATAATATTTTTTAATCATTAATTACACCATTATATCTCAGACATTTATCTAAACACAAATAATTAGTGACGACCCCACAACTATCGAAACACATCAATGATATAAGTTGGGTGACATAATCGTCCTTGACATTGGTACATAATGTAAACATTAGCCTAAATGCAACTCAACATGGCCGCATTGATCGTAAGCAGGGCTGTGGATAGTATTCCTATTCTCAGCAGCATGATGAAAATAAAATTGAACGTATTTTTTTTATTGTCGGACTCGGTGGACTCGGTCAAAATCAGCACCGAGTCGGAGTCCGAGTCCGGCAAAAATGACCGAGTCCGACTGAGTCCGAGTCCCCGAGTCCAAGTCCACAGCCCTGCTTTATACTTATTTTGTTTTATATTTTCATATCGTATGTTATTGTATTCAACCGCAATATCACTGAATTGTTGTAAGCTGTATGCAACGGAATTTCGTTTTGTATGCACCCTGTGCAGACAAAATGTTTGTCTAATGTTGGATTCTGTCCACAATTTAGGGAGCGCGTTATCTGCGCCTCACGGCAAAAGCCTTTGCCAATCACCTGTTATTCAATTTACTCACTGCGTGCTCGTTTGATTTCTTCAGATTTAGGAAAATGCAAAGACACTGAAGCAGAAATTAGACTTAGACAGCTTGGTTGAGTTCAATCACAATTCTTGTTCAAAAAGCTCTGTTTTCAGGAAAGTACAATACAGCGCTGGGCCCTTCAAGAGCGGAAAGTCTCCATTCAGAAAAAGGCAAAGTCCAAGGTTGTTAGATCAGTTTTATATTCAGTAGCACATTGTGGGCTGGGATTGATGGGCGATGAGTCTTCGGGGTGGGGCAAGTTCGAAGGAGAGTCTGCTTCCATGGGAGTGGTGCTAGTTATGGGCGATTCGGTGTGTGTGTGGAGGGGGCTGTTGTCTTCCATCCCGTCTCTCGGCCTTGGCGATCATCTTTGGCCGAGTTCTCGGGTGGCTCCTTCTGGCACCCACTGGTTTTATCTCCACGTGACCTTCCTGTGAACATTCTTCTCCAATCTTGGACATACACTGTCGTACCGCATTCAACCGTATCTTTGCTTTGTTAGGCAAACTATTTCCCTCTGTGCAGAGCGTTCAGTAGTAATCAAAAACTGGCGTCTAGCATTAGTCAAAACATAAGATACAATCAAGTACTGAACGGCCAAGACGACTCTGGCCGTGTCCATGATTCAGAGAAAAAACATCAGGCATGCATTCCACAGTTCCTTAAGGGTCATTAAGGTATTTAGGCAATATATCAAAAGTCATTTGTTATTTCAAAGTCCTCAGAAATATATATATCAGATCATAAAGTTATAAAAACCTTTCTCATCACCACTTATCAAAAATGTCTAGTTATGTCTTCTTTATTGATTTGGTGTGTAGGTATAATTATATGCTTCAAATGTTTCTTTTATTTATTTAATATGTGAATATACTTGTCTGCTTATGTACTTTATTCAATGAGGTTTGAGCATATCTGTTTTTGTAGCTAGGCAGGACTTTTTGTATTTCGACCTCATTCCTTCACTCCCTCTGTTGACCTCTGTTGGCACACCAAGTCCCTCTGTGGGGCCGCCAATGAGTGAGAAAAATAAATATAGATAAAATTCATACCCAGACATTTGTAAAAGATGGAGAGTGGAAAGGCAATTGGCCTAGACGACATTCCAGTGACAGCATGGAACTATCAAGGAGAGATGGCAGGGGAGATTTTTTAAAAAGCGAGAAGTTCCCCGGAAAGGTGTTGACTTCTATTTCTTAATTCAGACCACGGCGATGCGCAAAACTGTAGTAGCTACAGAGGTGTTGTTATGTTGATTAAGCAAAGCATGAAGTTATCGGAAAGAATGTTAGAAGCGAGGCTTGGAAATCTACTGGCCAAAATAATGGAGAGTGTGGCAGAGACAAAGATGGGACCTGCAGATGGTTGGTGGTACAGAAAGACATGGAAACGATCGCTTTGCAGTCGCGGCCCCTAACAGGAGCAGCCGAAAGAAGTGGAAGATGAGAAAGAAAATGTGAAAGAGAAATACATAAACAAATAACGAATTACATACGTAAAACAAATAACGAAATACATACATACATATATAGTACATACATATAGACAGACAGACATCGAACAATTGGCCATTCGGCCACTCAGCCCTTCAGTCAGTCACTCAATGAATCACTCAATCAATAAACCAACCAACCAATCAATCAATCAATCACCCAATCAATCAATCAATCAATCAATCACACAGGTGTTAACTAATTTGTAATTGTATTGCAAGCAATTCAAACTCTAATGGAATATGATGATGTCCATATCTGTTTTATCAAATTCTAATCCTACTTTACCTTTGTATAAGGCACAGGTGTCAAACTCAAGACCTGGGGGCCAGATGCAGCCCGCCACATGATTTTATGCGCCCCCCGAAGACAAATTGTGCTTTTTATTCATGTGTCATTACTCGAATTGCAAATTGTCTTCACTTTTAATAATATTTTATTTTTAAATATTAGACCAGTTTTTATTTGTCTGATTTGAAAGCGAGTTACTTGTCAGTTTGTTTTGTAGCTTTTACTCTATATAATATGAGGTGCTCACACATTTATTTGGGTATGACAGTCATACCGGTCCTCCGAAAGAAGCTATGACTACACTGCGGCCCGTGAACAAATGAGTTTGACCCCCCTGGTACAAGGGATAGCCTTCTCATTGATCAATCACGTATCTTAAATCATGCTTTTCCTCCTTTGAAGCGACTATGTACTTCAAACCCAAACGGCGCCATTTTATAGGGAAAAAACTTGTTGAATCTATTTGTTTTCGACATAATACTACCGCAATCATCTTAAATTTGTTCAGTTTATCAATCCCTTCCATTGTTTATCCTGCAAATGAATCACGTGAATAATGTGTTATTCAAACTTTAACGTTCATAATCCACCTGTTCCCAATTTGTTTGTAGTCTGTATGTTATTGTTCTAATTTTTTACATTTAATACTCTCCCACCTATTTGATCCTATCTTGTGAAGGTCTACAGTTTATTATGAGCTATTTTGAAACTCTTCACACTTGTTACCAGGCTTTGGCTCCATCTCATGATGTTGTCTCCCATTCACTTCATTTCTGCCGAGCTGCTTCTTCTCCTCCATCCAGCATGTTGAAGACTTAAAAACCATCAAATCTGAAAACACTTAAAATCTCACCATTCCCCCCTTTGTTTTTTTTTTTTTGTTTTTGTATTTTTCTACCTCCCCCTTTTGACGCATTCGTTAAAAAGTAAAAATAACAATGTCCATGGTGACATACCCCTCGCCAGCTGGACTTCGGTGTACCTCCAGATGCCATCCTCGCCTGGAATCACCAATTCTCAGTCCCTGAAACTCGACTGGCAGCATCTCACATGGCTATATGAACAAAAGCCACCACCCACCTGTAGCTGTGCATGCAGCTCTCGTACAATAAACATCCATAATACCAAAAAATAAAATTCATAATGATAAAAATAATCCACACATGGGCGCATGTCAAACGCATGAAATAGAAAATTGGAGCCTGCCGAGCCTGTCATGAAACCGATCACATTTACAAACTCGTTATGAAAAGTAAGGGGTTAGTTGTTAATGCATGTTCACAGACATGACACGAAATTCTCCAAGACTGCAGTTGACAACCTGCAAAGTAAAGCAAGTTTAACAAATAAAGCACAATCTGCTCCCTGGGTTGCTGTTAGAGGCTGCAATACAATTAGGTAAAACATTAAAACAAAGCAAGTCATCACAAATTCCGTCACATACATTTCGTCACCCTGTCAGGTAAGTCCAGAGTTGTTGTCATACACTGTCTTGGCTCAGAGTCTTGATTGTCAATGCTGGTATAGTCACGTCTGGTCATAATCTTGAAATGGGCCTTCTTCATTGAAGTCTTTTGTTGTCAATGGTGCCCCAGAGTAATCCTAAACCCATATCTAGTCCAAAATGAGCCCTGATCAATCTTGCTTTTTTTCAAATCTGTAGTATCTTTATATTTTTCAGGTGAGAGGAATGTTATCCTCTGCTGTGATCACATCACCCCAACCTTGAATCATGTTAACCATTTACAATGCAGAAACCCCATCCCAAGTACAGACTTGACATTCATACAGCATTACAGACAAACTGTCATCCCACAACACACACATAAAACATACAATATTACATTGTAAAAAGAACCCTCCCTATGCAAAATTTTCTCCTCAATTAAAATTTCCCTTTTTATTTCAAATATTAATATTAAAATTAATATCTAATTGTCTGGTCTCCTGTCCTCACATCGTTTGCCAATATGCATAATACTGGAACATGATTTAACTCCCCATTTAGTTTGCTCACATCTCACACTTAGACTATTTGACACTTTGTGTTGAGCTGTAACTTCAATATTTCCACCTTCTCATATTTCTTCCACTAAACAGTTCCATTTTGCTTTCAGTTTAAATTCATCCCTCCAAATAACTACCTCTAGCAAAAAACCAAAAATTTTTAGAGCACTCCCTTTTACTGTCACCCTGTTCCTTCATTCATCTCCTCACAAGCATTACTGACTCTCCTAAGAAATGATACTGAAAATAATGTTTAAAAAATATACACAGCTTCCTCCTGCCACTTACACTATAACCTTGGATTATTGTTCTCATTTTTGTTGATGCCAATTCTTAGAATTAAAAAGAAATACTTACTCATGATAATTGAATCACGCTATATCACAAATTTTGAAAACCTTCTTCCATGTTCCCCCTTTGTACCTATCAAAACCAATTAGAAATATTTTTGCTGTCATGATCATCATTGTGGCCCTCACACTTATTGTTCTTGTATTTTAAACTGGCAATTTTTGTACATTTGGAGCCCTTTGAGACTTGCTTGTGGGCTATATAAATAAATTTGAATTGCTTTGACTTTATTATTATTCAACTTCTTCTGCATTCCTCTTCCTTTTATTTTAATCTTAACTACTTCCACATAATTCATCTGATTTACTCCATTACACTTTTAACCTCCTAGATTCAAATTCAAATTTCACATCCTCACTTCCAACATTGCGGTAAAATTTTGCAAAGTTTCATTTTTTCCCTTCTAATTTCTTCTAGTTTTCCTTTTTTCTTCTTTTTTTTTTTTTCCACTGACTCAACTCATTTCAATTTTTTTTAACTGTTCATCTTATGCCTACCTATTCCAAAACTTCCCACTCCCCAAATTTCAAATTTTCAACTTTAAAATTCACGCTCAATTTTACAAAATTCTTTCTATATTTTCATCAATTTTCTAGCCAATTCAACACGTTCCAAATTCAAACATAATCTTGTAGCTTTCCCCGAATTTTTATTCAGCCTCTTCGCTTTCACACGCAATTTCTACAGAAATGAATAATTCTAGTTATTATTGTTAATCATCTGTGGCCCTCGTAAGGACAAGCCGCACCAGTAATGGATGGATGGATGGATTGTTAATCCTAACCCCAAATGCCTATCATAAATTGCCATTTAAATCAATTGTCGCAAGGGTCATGTCAATGTATTTGTTATTTAAAGCCCTACTGTATTACTATTTTGCCGACTATCCAGAATTCCAACTTTCTTATGGCCCCTCACCCCTTCAAGCTGAAATATGCATCCTATAAGTCAGTCGCAGTTGATGTGTAATTAAATTCTGTTGTTTTGATAAAGGTCAATTAAGTTTAGCAATTCAGCCTTCTGTTGCCCGAATCCAAATTTTCACTGGTCCAATTATAAAATTTCATTATTTCAGTTAGATTAATTATGTCTTCGAAAAGCTAAGTTACATATAAAAATTTATGATTCAAATGATTTAATTTCTATTGATCAATGTCCACTTTGCAAAGTTTCTGATCACGCTGTTGTGTAATTTGTCAGTGCATCTTCACTGTCCCTATCTATGTATTTTTTTATTATTTTTTTTTTTTTTTGAGTTCAATCACAATTCTTGTTCAAAAAGCTCTGTTTTCAGGAAAGTACAATACAGCGCTGGGCCCTTCAAGAGCGGAAAGTCTCCATTCAGAAAAAGGCAAAGTCCAAGGTTGTTAGATCAGTTTTATATTCAGTAGCACATTGTGGGCTGGGATTGATGGGCGATGAGTCTTCGGGGTGGGGCAAGTTCGAAGGAGAGTCTGCTTCCATGGGAGTGGTGCTGGTTATGGGCGATTCGGTGTGTTGGTGGGGGGCTGTTGGTGTGTGTGTGTGGAGGGGGCTGTTGTCTTCCATCCGTCTCTCGGCCTTGGCGATCATCTTTGGCCGAGTTCTCGGGTGGCTCCTTCTGGCACCCACTGGTTTTATCTCCACGTGACCTTCCTGTGAACATTCTTCTCCAATCTTGGACATACACTGTCGTACCGCATTCAACCGTATCTTTGCTTTGTTAGGCAAACTATTTCCCTCTGTGCAGAGCGTTCAGTAGTAATCAAAAACTGGCGTCTAGCATTAGTCAAAACATAAGATACAATCAAGTACTGAACGGTCAAGACGACTCTGGCCGTGTCCATGATTCAGAGAAAAAACATCAGGCATCCATTCCACAGTTCCTTAAGGGTCATTAAGGTATTTAGGCAATATATCAAAAGTCATTTGTTATTTCAAAGTCCTCAGAAATATATATATCAGATCATAAAGTTATAAAAACCTTTCTCATCACCACTTATCAAAAATGTCTAGTTATGTCTTCTTTATTGATTTGGTGTGTAGGTATAATTATATGCTTCAAATGTTTCTTTTATTTATTTATTTAATATGTGAATATACTTGTCTGCTTATGTACTTTATTCAATGAGGTTTGAGCATATCTGTTTTTGTAGCTAGGCAGGACTTTTTGTATTTCGACCTCATTCCTTCACTAACTCTAAGTCTAAGTCTAAAAACATATACAAGTTGCTACACAAAATAAAATATATCAAATAACTATAACATAAATAGTTCGCCGCCACACAACCCCAAGCACCGGCGTCGACTTCCAGGCGTGTGGCGGCGTGGACTTCCAACCCCGGAGGTGGCACTTCCAGCCACGGAGGTGGAAGAGAGCTCCATAGAATAGGACTGGGCGTGCGTAAAAGCCATGTTCGAGCCCCATCCACCGTCCCCGGACAGCCATCCGGCCGAGCGCCGGCCCCCAACTTCCATCCACGGAGGTGAAAGAGAGCTCCGTACAGTAGGACCGGGCGTGCGTAAAAGCCATGTCCATGCCCCATCCACCGTCCCCGGACAGCCATCCGGCCGAGCGCCGGCCCCCGACTTCCATCCACGGAGGTGTGTAAAAGCCATAATAGTTTTTCAAACCTTCTGTGTCACTCCAAATCATTAAATCCTTCAAACTCTTTGTCCTCCGTGTCACTTACAAACAAAGCCGCTAATGATGCCGGTAGTGCGTGGGGCCCTTCGTCATCCCGTGATCGAATCTTTGTCCTTTATGTAAACGTCACTCGAAATTCAAATTACAGTCATCCCTTGCTACATCGCGGTTCGTTTATCGCGGTTTCACTTTTTTATTTTTTTTTTTATTTTGAAAATTTAGGAAAAAATTCACATATAAGTCGCTCCTCAGTATAAGTCGCAGCCCCAACCAAACTATGAAAAAAAAAAGTGACTTATAGTTCGAAAAATATGGTACTGTAGATCAGAGGTTACCAACCACCGGGCCTCGGACCAGTACCGGGCCGCCAAGCCGCACAGGAAATATTTTTTTTTTTTAACGACGATCAATTAATTCAGGTCAAGACACTCGTCCCTTTCACGTGAGAAGATTCCCCAGTCGAGCCCACAAAGCTTGCAAAAATGAGTACGAATTTATTTTGAAAAATATAAACAAATTGGCGATTCTCTCCCAATTACATCCGTCGGTTCAAGTCAAGACTCTCGTCTCGGTCACGTGACATGTCATCTCAGTCGAGCCCGCGAAGCAAGCAAATATGAGCAAGAAACAGAGATGTTTGGAAAGCTTCTTCGGAAAGGGAAAAAAGCCCAATGAGGAGACGGAAGAAGAGGCTACGACTTCTAAGAAAAGGAAAGCTGCTTTTAAAAGAACATTTCTGGAGTTCTACTTAAAATATGGATTTAAATTTTTTTTTTTTTTAAATTAAAACTGCTTCGGCACATGGAGACCAAGCATCCTGCATTAAAAGACAAACCTTAACCACTTCGGGTGTCACTGTCTCCGATTACGCCTAGATGGGACCGGCTCGTTTATGAGAAACGAGCTCAGTGCTCCCTCTAATTCAAGGTAACGGTGAGTTTTATTAATAAAATTTAATAAAAAATAAATAATTACTAGTAAATAAATAAATTTTAAAAAGAAATAGAGAAAGACAGAAAGAAGTCAAATTTATTTATATAGGCCTAAATCACAAGCAGTCGCAAAGGGCTTCACATATACAAAACAAATTGACAATTATTCTCAAAGCATCCCCTGATCTTAACCTCCCAAGAGGGCAAAGAAAAACTCATAAAACCCCTACTAGGGGAAAAATGAGAAACCTTGAGAAGGGACCACAGATGGGAGGATCCCTCTTTCAGGATCACCAGGCTGCAATGGACGCAGAGAGGGCACATAAAATACATAATATAAAAAAATCAAAGCTTCCCCTGATCTTAAGCTCCCAAGAGGGCAAGGAAAAACTCAAAAAACCCTATTAAAAGAAAGAAATAGTCATATCCTTTTATTTCATCGTATTTATATATTTATTATAAATGTATTTATTTATATAAATGTATTATTTATTCATATAAAGGCCGGTACGAGAAAATATTTCTGCCACATAACCGGTCCGTGGCGCAAAAACGGTTGGGGACCACTGCTGTGGATGATTTCAAATGCCTCTTATCATATACTGACTCTCAACATTACATTCCAGTGTAATTTCTACTGCCGAACCCTTTTACATACTTAACATGTGGTCTATGGGGAAATATACACTTTCTTTCAATGTAAACAAAACAAGAGTGTATTATTGTGGCTACTTAGTTACTTCAAGTCGCCACAAATATTCCTTCACAATGAATAAAAGATAGAGGCTTCCAAGGGAAAGGTCTATATTCACAAGTGCTTTTATATGTGTTTATTTATGGTTTAGTATCTGGTTGAGATCAACAAAGTTCTTCAAGTACGTTAAATAGTGAATGTGTGTGTGGAGGGGCTTGGAACTATCCATCCATCCATCTTCTTCCGCTTATCCAGGGTCGGGTCGCGGGGGCAGCAGCTTTAGCAGGGACTCCCAGACTTCCCTCTCCCGAGCCACTTCATCCAGCTCATCCCGGGGGATCCCAAGGCGTTCCCAGGCCAGCTGAGAGACATAGTCTCTCCAGCGCGTCCTGGGTCGTCCCCGGGGTCTCCTACCGGTGGGACATGCCCGGAACACCTCCCCAGGGAGGCGTCCAGGGGGCATCCTGATAAGATGCCTGAGCCACCTCATCTGGTTCCTCTCAACGTGGAGGAGTAGCGACTCTACTCCGAGTCTCTCCCGGATGACCGAGCTTCTCACCCTATCTCTAAGGGAGAGCCCGGACATCCTGCGGAGAAAACTTATTTCGGCCGCTTGTATCCAGGATCTCGTTCTTTCGGTCACGACCCATAGCTCGTGACCATAGGTGAGGGTAGGAGCGTAAATCGACCGGTAAATTGAGAGCTTTGCCTTTTGGCTCAGCTCTCTCTTGACCACAACGGACCGGTACAGGGTCCACATTACTGCCGACGCTGCACCGATCCGCCTGTCGATCTCGCGCTCCATCCTCCCCTCACTCGTGAACAAGACTCCAAGATAACTGAACTCCTCCACTTTGAGCAGGATCTCATCCCCGATCCGGAGAGGGCATTCCACTCTTTTCCGATCGAGGACCATGGACTCGGATTTGAAGGTGCTGACCCTCATCCCGACCGCTTCACACTCGGCTGCGAACCGTTCCAGCGAGAGCTGGAGATCACGGCCTGAAGAAGCCAACAGCACCACATCATCTGCTAAAAGATGCTGAGGTCCCCAAACCGGACCCCCTCAACGCCTCGGCTGCGCCTAAAAATTCTGTCCATAAAAATTATGAACAGAATTGGTGACAAAGGGCAGCCTTGGCGGAGTCCAACCCTCACTGGGAACGAATCCGACTTACTGCCGGAAATGCGGACCAGACTCTGGCATCGGTGATACAGGGACCGAACCGCCCTTATCAGTTGGCTCGGCACCCCGTACTCCCGAAGCACCCTCTACAGAACCTCCCGAGGGACACGGTCGAACGCCTTCTCCAAGTCCACAAAACACATGTGGATTGGTTGGGCGAACTCCCATGCACCCTCGAGGATCCTGCCGAGGGTGTAGAGCTGGTCCACTGTTCCACGGCCAGGATGAAAGCCACACTGCTCCTCCTGAATCCGAGGTTCGACTTCCCGACGGACCCGCCTCTCCAGCACCCCTGAATAGACCTTACCGGGGAGGCTGAGGAGTGTGATTCCCCTGTAAATTGGAACACACCCTCCGGTCCCCCTTCTTAAAGAGGGGATCCACCACCCCAGTCTGCCAATCCAGAGGCACTGTCCCCGATGTCCACGTAATGTTGTAGAGGCGTGTCAGTCATGACAGCCCCACAACATCCAGAGCCTTTAAGAACTCCAGGCGGATCTCATCCACCCCTGGGGCCTTGCCACCGAGGCGTTTTTTAACTACCTCAGTGACTTCGACCCCAGAGATTGGAGAATCCGCCTCAGAGTCTCCAGGCCCTGCTTCCTCAATGGAAGACGTGTAGGTGGAATTGAAGAGGTCTTTGAGGTATTCTCCCCACCGACTCACAACGTCCCGAGTCGAGGTCAGCAGCACGCCATCCCCACTGTAAACAGTGTTGACGTTGCACTGCTTCCCCCTCCTGAGACGCCAGATGGTGAACCAGAATTTCCTCGAAGCTGTCCGGAAGTCATTCTCCATGGCCTCACCAAACTCCTCCCACGCCCGGGTTTTTGCCTCAGCAACCGCCAAAGCCGCGTTCCGCTTGGCCATCCGGTACCTGTCAGCTGCCTCCGGAGTCCCGCAGGCCAAAACGGCCCGATAGGACTCCTTCTTCAGCTTGACGGCATCCCTTACCGCCGGTGTCCACCAGTGGGTTTGGGGATTGCCGCCACGACAGGCACCAACGACCTTACGGCCACAGCTCCGGTCGGCCGCCTCAACAATGGAGGCGTGGAACATGGTCCACTCAGACTCAATGTCCCCCGCCTCCCCCTGGACGTGGGAAAAGCTCTGCCGGAGGTGGGAGTTGAAGCTCTTCCTGACAGGAGATTCTGCCAGACGTTCCCAGCAGACCCTCACAGAGCGTTTGGGTCTGCCAGGTCGGACCGGCATCTTCCCCTACCATCGGAGCCAACCCACCACCAGGTGGTGATCAGTTGACAGCTCCGCCCCTCTCTTCACCCGAGTGTCCAAAACATGCGGCCGCAAATCCGATGACACGACTACAAAGTCGATCATCGAACTGCGGCCTGGGGTGTCCTGGTGCCAAGTGCACACATGGACACCCTTATGTTTGAACATGGTCTTCATTATTGAAAATCCGTGTCGAGCACAGAAGTCCAACAATAGAACACCGCTCGGGTTCAGATCGGGGGGGCCGTTCCTCCCAATCAAGCCCTTCCAGGTCTCACTGTCATTTCCCACGTGAGCATTGAAGTCACCCAGTAGGAGCGCTCTCCAGCACTTCCTCCAGGGACTCCAAGAAGGATGGGTACTTTGAGCTGCCGTTTGGTGCATAGACACAAACAACAGTCAGGACCCGTCCCCCCACCCGAAGGCGGAGGGAGGGTACCCTCTCGTTCACCGGGGTGAACCCCAATGTGCAGGCGCCCAGCCGGGGGGCAATAAGTATACCCACACTTGCCCGACCCCTCTCACCGTGGGCAACTCCAGAGTGGAAGAGAGTCCAGCCCCTCTCGAGAGGGCTTGTACCGGAACCCAAACTGTGCGTGGAGGCTAGTCCGACTAGATCTAGTCGAAATTTTTCTGCCTCGCACACCAGCTCGGGCTCCTTTCCAGCCAGAGAGGTGACATTCCATGTCCCAAGAGCCAGCTTCTGCAGCCGGGGATCAGACCGCCAAGGTCCCTGCCTTTGGCCGCCGCCCAGCTCACACTGCACCCGACCCCTTTGGCCCCTCCCACAGGTGGTGAGCCCATGGGAAGGGCGACCCACGTTTCCTTTTCGGGCTGTGCCCGGCCGGGCCCCATGGGCAAAGGCCCGGCCACCAGATGCTCGCCTTCGAGCCCCGCCTCCAGGCCTGGCTCCAGAGGGGGGCCCTGGTGACCCGCGTCCGGGCGAGGGAAAACAAAGTCCATTTATTTCACTCATCATAAGGGGCTTCTGTGAGCCGTGCTTTGTCTGGCCCCTCACCTAGGACCCGTTTACCATGGGTGACCCTACCAGGGGCATGAAGGCCCCGACAACATGGCTCCTAGGATCATAGGGGCACGCAAACCCCTCCACCACGGTAAGGTGACGACTCACGGAGGGGGGCCTGGGAACTACAATTAGGAAAACCAGGAATCAAATACACATACGTAGATACAGTCTTATGCAAAAGTTTGGGCACCCCTGATCATTTTCAAGATTTTCCTTTACAAATCATTGGATGTTCGGATCAGCAATTTCGGTTAAATATATCAAATAGCAGACAAAAACAGTGATATTTGAGAAGTGAAATTAAGTTTATATGATTTACAGAAAGTGTGCAATCATGACGTAAACAAAAGTAGGCAGGTGCATAAATTTGGGCACCCCAACAGAAAAATGTAGTAGATCCTCCTTTTGCGGAAACACTAAACACTAAACTAAACACTTTCTATAGCTTCCAATGAGAGTCTGGATTCTGGTTGAAGGTAATTTTGACCATTCTTCTCGGCAAACATCTCCAGTTCAGTCAGGTTTGATGGTTTCCGAGCATGGACAGCCCGCTTTAAATCACACCACTGATTTTCAATAATTTTCAGGTCTAAAAACCGAGATGGCCATTCTAGAATGTTGTTCTTCTGGATGAATGCCTTAGTAGAATTTGAGCAGTGTTTGGGGTTGTTGTCTTGTTGCGGTATCCAGCCCCTGCACAACTTCAACTTTGTTACTGATTCTTGAACATTGTTTGCAAGAATCTGCTGATACTGACTGGAATCCATGTGACCTCCAACTTTAACAAGATTGCCAGTACCTGCACTGGCCATACAGCCCCACAGTATGATGGAATCACCACCAAATTTGATTTGGTGTTTGTCCTGGAATGCTGTGCTCTTCTTCCTTCACGCATACCGCCCCTTGTTATGTCCAAATAACTCAATCTTCGTTTCATCAGTCCACAGCACCTTATTCCAAAATGAAGCTGGCTTGTCCAAATGTGCTTTAGCATGCCTCAAGTGACTGTTTGTGGCATGTGCGCTTCTGCCGCATTATTCTCCCATACGGAGATACATGGTTTTCTGTTGGGGTGCCCAAATTAATGCACCTGCCTACTTTTGTTAAAGTAATGATTGCGCACTTTCTGTAAATCCTATAAACTTCATTTTACTTCTCAAATATCACTGTGTTAGTCTGTTATATGATATATTTAACTGAAGTTGCTGATCCGAACAAACACTAATTTATAAAGAAAAATCATGAAAATGATCAGGGGTGCCCAAGCTTTTGCATACGACTGTATATGGATTGGAAAAACATATGTCTAAACAAGCTGATTAAAAGGGACTTCAAAGTGCATAAATGACACAAAAGCCTTGATTAAAAACAACAATAATAAAAACAAGGCAACAACAACATTAAAAAAATAAAAGAACAAGACCAAAAGACCAGTCTGTTGACATTGTCTAAACACACCAATACTGAATTAGCGCATAGGTATCATTTAGGATAGCATATAAAGCTTTCTTTTTCGTATAGATTCACAGAGCAGTGACTTAGATGAGGCCATACATAGGAACCTAATCATTTTTAGTTGAGAGGAAAACGTGTTGATGTTGCTAAATGTCGCAAGCACTGTAGTGTCGTAATTTTGCAGATGCCAAAAACTGAACAACCCATCTCAGTATGACAAGAAGGCTCAATGTGTGCGAAGTTCAGCAAGTGTCGTCAAAAGATAGAACACTGTCGAATTATGTGCTAATTTCTCGAAGAGCTATACGATGGATTCTAAACCAGTTAGGTCGGTGTTAACGTTCGAATGCAAAATAACAAACATTTGCTTTACTATACTCACAATTCCGAATGGAATGTAAAATCACCCGAAGATTGCGCATCGGGCTGAAGGTAAAATAGCTCGGTACCTACCTCCCACACAGTAGTAGCCAGATCCCGTTGAGATGACTGAGGGGAGACTGAAGCTCGAAACCCCCATTCCAAAATGAAAATGAGCGAACCAATGGCATTTGTTGTTACTATGACTGAATGTCTTTCTGGCCAATCCACGAATTCGGTTGCGTTTACTGCTGAAATATATGCCTACTACGTTTTTTTGCGGAAAGAGGCTGAGGCAAAGAATTGGAGACAGGCAGTACTTTTTCATTCAACATAGGTATATTCATAATATACCAGCTCTGCCGAAGCCCTGAAGCCGACTCACCGAACCCCTAGGGTTCGATCGAACCCAGATTAAGAACCACTGCGTTACACCTTGCGCGTCGTCATGTGTGTTTATACTAAGTTCATTTTGTCTTCACTTATAAATTAGTTGACTGGTTCTTTTATCACAGACAAACGATTTAGGTTGTTTTATTTACCTGACATGTTTCGGCGTGTACTTTCGCCTTCATCAGAGTGTAGGTGTGACGCGTATTTATGAGCTGATGAATGAAGGCGTGGCTCACCTGTCAGATTTGACAGGTGAGTCACGCCCTCTGTTGTCACCCTTCCAGAATACTGCTCCAGGTGGTAGGGAGCATGAAAGCTCCCTCATCCGTGTTGATGGTCCTCGGGCCCCGCTTGTGCATCTCGATGGAGTCCCTGATCCAACGCTGATGTTTGTTTTCTTGCCTTCATTCATCAGCTGATAAAGACGCGTCACACCTACAACAGTGACACTCTGATGAAGGCGAAAGTACACACCGAAACATGTCAGACCTAAATCATTTGTCTGAAACATATTTACACTAACAAAAACATATGTGTGCACTGACATTTTTTAGTTTTATAGTGGTACACTAAGTAAAAAAAGACAAAAGAAATACGGCCATCAGTGCAGCATTTGAAGAAAACAATGGGCTCCTCTTCAGTCCTTTTGTGGCACCTTTATTTGCCACAGACATGTAAGTGCCTACCTTGCATGTCAAGCACTCAGCTTCATAAGGATCACGACTCTGGCGAAAGCACGGGAATTTTTTTACTCAACTCCTCCGTGAACGTGAATTTTTGTTTAGGCATTGCTTGTAAAGACTCGGTGTAGACTGGACAGCCCATCTTACTTCGTAGCAAAGTGACTAGATTTGAGGAGAAGGCTGTGACTTATTTGCGAACGATACAGAAAAACCTGAAATTGAGTGAAATGGAACGGAGTGGCAATTCTATTGACAATGTACTATACATGTAATATGTTTGAGACAGTCCAACAAAATCCCGGACAATTTTGAAAGGTAGTAGTTGAGAACCACCAGTTGACTCGCGTTTCGTTTTTGTTTAACCTGTGCAACTTAAGTCTGTGCAATTGAATCAACAGGGGAGAGAGTGTGAGAAAGGAAAGGGTGTTTTGTTGTCAATGTTTTTCTGTTGTTTCAAAAGTTGTAGGAGTTGAGAACCATCAGCTGACTAGCCATTGAAACGTCAGTGGAAACGAAACAACGGAGGAGGGAGTGTGAGAGAGAAAGGGGTGCCATGTGTGTGCGTGTGCGTGTGCGTGTGCGGGTGTGGGTGTGCGCGCGTGTGTGTGTGTGTGCGTGTGCGTGTGTGCGAGTGTGTGTGCGAGTGTGTGTGTGTGTGTGTGTGTGTGTGTGTGTGTGTGTGTGTGTGTGTGTGTGTGTGTGTGTGTGTGCGCGTGTGTGAATGACTGACGGACTGCGTGATTGGACGCTGCAATGAGGAGCAATCAGCCTGTCTCCCAATGTTTTGTTGAATAAAGTTGTATTTCTTGTTGTCGTATTTGTACACTTGTGTAGATGCTGGTACTGAGTAGGAGGTGGCGCAACTGATTATTTAAAACTGAGCAATTCTTAATTTTTTTCACATTAAACTCAATTTTTGTCTGTCTGGTCTTCGGGTTCTGGACTACTTTAATTAGGGGGGCCCCTTGACATATTTTTACCTAGGGCCCCATGGAGGTCTGAACCGGCTCTGAGTACAGCCAATCAAAATTGAGTCTCCGTATATGCAGATCACACACTTATGCATACAAATCAATCAACGTATTTGCAAAATTGTTACACATTCATGTCTTCAATCACCAATTTGAAGACATTTGATTTCAGGTTCTCTCTTATGGATAATAACTTTCACTATAATCACATTTTAGGTTTGTAGTAAAAATGTGTCAACTTTGATAATCTTCTTAACTCACACTAGTTGTACAACATGATTTAGCAGTTGGTATCCATAAGGTTTATTTTATCATTAGGCCTACCGCAAATATGACTTCCTTTTTCCTGTGAGATCTGTCCTTTGGGAATGATATCTTATGCTCATCATAAAATAATACTCATAGTGTCCCCTTGAGACTTTGACAGTTTGTGCTCTTCCTTTTCTTGAATCTGATTATTTTTTTCCCTTTTTAAAATCTAAAAATAGTCTTAAGCATGCATAGCGGTGGTGTTGCGCAACGTCTGAGCCTGAAGTGTCAGCAATGAGAGACTGAGCTGAAGACTTCAGGGGCTTACCTCAAAGTAAACAGTCAGGGGAGATGAACAGTTTCCTGGAAATACTTCACAGGGGAAATTGTCCAGATTTAACTTCAAACTTTAGGATTGGCCATTCTTTAATGAGATGGAATATTACAGTTTTTCTGTGGTCTTGTTTAAGGGAAACCGATTCTATTAATATTCGTAAGGATAGGAATGTCTACTGTAATGGAGTGAAGCCAGAAATATCCTGGAATGATTTTTGCCACATAATGACACACTATAGGTATTTACATCAGGCCATAATCCTACACTTTGAGTTAACTGGCTGTGAAGGCAATAATTCATTTGAACAAAGACAAAACCTTAACCCTCCTAGCGAGGAGAAAAAACAGAGACTGCAAAAGGTTAAACACAAAGTACTCCAAAATATAGAGTTCCTGACAAAAGGAATAAACAACGACTAAAAAACAACGTCGCTATGTAAGCTGTGTGAGCGGGTGTTTCAAAGGCGGGGTCCTTGGCGGACAGAGGCTAGCTCTAGGGACATGGAATGTCACCTCTCTGATAGGGAAGGAGCCCACACTGGTGTGTGAGGCAAATAAATTCCAACTAGACAGCTTGGGTTCTGGTACCAGTCCTCTTGAAAGGGGTTGAACTCTCATCCATTCTGGAGTCACAGCGAAAGGTGCAAAGCAGAAGTGGACATACATATTGCCCCTTAGCTTGGCACCTATACATTAGCGTTCACCCCAGTGGATGTGAGGAAGGTGAAAGGATGGGTCCTCACTGCAGTGTAGAGAACCCATCCTTTTTGGAATCCTTGGAGGGTGTGAGTCATCACCTTATCGTGGTGGAGGGGTTTCCGTGTCCCTATGATCCTAGGAGCCATGTTGTCTGGGGCTTCATGCCCCTGGTAGGGTCACCCATGGCAAAAGGGTCCTAAGTGAGGGGCCAGACGAAGCACGGCTCAAAAGACCCCTTATGAAGAATACAATGTATGGACTTAATTTTCCCTCACCCGGACGCAGGTCACCGGGGCCCCACTCTGGAGTCAGGCCTGGAGGTCGGGCTCGAAGGCGAGCGTCTGGTGGCCGGGCCTTCGCCCATGGGGCCCGGCCGGGCACAGCCCGAAAAGGGAATGTGGGTCCCCCTTTCCATGGGCTCACCCCCTGTGGGAGGGGCCAAAGGGGCCAAAGCTGGGCGGTGGCCAAGGGAGGGAACCTTGGCGGTCCGATCCGATGGAAAGTCACCTCTCTGGCTGGAAAGGAGCCCGAGCTGGTGTGTGAGGAAGAAAAGTTCCGAATAGACATAGAATAGACATAACTCCACACACAGTTTGGGTTCTGGTACAAGCCCTCTCGAGATGGACTGTACTCTCTTCCACTCTGAAGTTGCCCACGGTGAGAGGCATGGAGCAGGTGTGGGCTTACTTATTGCCCCCCGGCTGGGCGCCTGCACATTGGGGTTCCCCCCGGTGAACGAGAGGGTAGCCTCCCTCCGCCTTCGGGTGGGGGGGGACATGTCCTGACTGTTGTTTGTGCCTATGCAACGAACAGCAACTCAGAGTACCCACCCTTTTTGGGGTCCTTAGAGGAAGTGCTGGAGAATGCTCCTTCTGGGGACTCCATCGTTCTACTGGGTGACTTCAATGCTCACGTGAGACCTGGAAGGGCATGATTGGGAGGAACAGCCCCCCCGATCTGAACCCGAGCGGTTTTCTATTGTTGGACTTCTATGCTTGACACGGATTGTCAATAATGAACACCATGTTCAAGCATAAGGGTGTCCATGTGTGCACTTGGCACCAGGACACCCTAGACCGCAGTTCGATGATCGACTTTGTAGTGGTGTCATCGGATTTGCGACCGCATGTTTTGGACACTCGGGTGAAGAGAGGGCGGAGCTGTCAACTGATCACCACCTGGTGGTGGGTTGGCTCCGATGGTGGGGAAAGATGCCGGTCCGACCTGGCAGACCCAAACGAGGGTCTGTTGGGAATGTCTGGCAGAATCCCCTGTGAGGAAGACCTTCAACTCCCACCTCTGGCAGAACTTTACGGCACATCCCGAAGGAGGCGGGGGACATTGAATCCGAGTGGACCATGTTCCGGACGGCTTTGAGGAAATTCTGGTCCACCATCCGGCGTCTCAGGAGGGGGAAGCAGTGTACTGTCAACACTGTTTATTGTGAAGATGGCATGCTGCTGACCTCGACTCGGGACGTCGTGAGTCAGTGGGCAGAATACTTCGAAGACCTCCTCAATTCCACCGACACACCTTCCATTGTGGAAGCAGGGCCTGGGGACTCTGAGGTGGACTCTCCAATCTCTGGGTTCGAAGTCACTGAGGCTGTTAAAAAACTCCTCGGGGGCAAGGCCCCAGGGGTGGATGAGATCCACCCGGAGTTCTTAAAAGCTCTGGATGTTGTGGGGCTGTCATGGCTGACACACCTCTGCAACATTGCGTGGACATCTGGGACGGTACCTCTGGATTGGCAGACTGGGGTGGTGGTTCCCATTTTTAAAAAGGGGGACCGGAGGGTGTGTTCTAACTACAGAGGAATCACACTCCTCAGCCTCCCTGGTAAGGTCTATTCAGGGTTCCTGGAGAGGAGGGTCCGTCGGGAGGTCAAACCTCTAATTCCGGATGAGCAGTGTTGCTTTCGTCCTGGCCATGGAACAGTGGACCAGCTCTATACCCTCGGCAGGATTCTTGAAGGGGCATGGGAGTTCGCTCAACCAGTCCACATGTGTTTCGTGGACTTACAGAAGGCGTTCGACCGTGTCCCTCAGGAAGTTCTGTAGAGGGTGCTTCGGGAGTACGGGGTGCAGAGCCAACTGATAAGGGCGGTTCGGTTCCTGTATCATCAATGCCAGTTTGGTCCGCATTTCCGGCAGTAAGTCGGATTTGTTCCAAGTGAGGGTTGGACTCCGCCAAGGCTGCCCTTTGAACAGAGCCGGTGTTCATGACTTTTATGGACAGAATTTCTAGGTGCAGCCGAGGAGTTGAGGGTGTCCGGTTTGGGGACCTCAGCATTGCGTTTCTGCATTTGCAGATGACACGGTGCTGTTGGCTTCTTCAAGCCGTGATCTCCAGCTCTCACTGGAGCGGTTCGCAGCCAAGTGTAAACGGTCAGGATGAGGGTCAACACCTCCAAATCTGAGTCCATGGTTCTCAGTCGGAAAAGGGTGAAATGCCGTCTCCGGATCAGGGATGAGATCCTGCCCCAAGTGGAGGAGTTGAAGTATCTTGGGGTCTTGTTCACGAGCGAGGGCAGAATGGAACGTGAGATCGACAGGCGGCTTGGTGCAGTGTCGGCTGTAATGCGGACTCTGTACCGGTTTGTCGTGGTGAAGCGAGAGCTGACCCAAAAGGCAAAGCTCTCAATTTACCGGTCGAGCTATGGTCACAACCTATGGGTCGTGACCGAAACAACGAGATCCCGGCCGAAACAAGCGGCCGAAATGAGTTTTCTCCGTAGGGTGTCCGGGCTCTCCTTTAGTGATAGGGTGAGAAGCTCGGTCATCCGGGAGAGACTCGGAGTAGAGTCGCTACTCCTCCACGTTGAGAGGAGCCAGATGAGGTGGCTCGGGCATCTCATCAGGATGCCTCCTTGACTTCTCCCTCGGGAGGTGTTCCAGGCATGTCCCACCGGTAGGAGACCCCGTGGACGACCCAGGACGCGCTGGAGAGACTATGTCTCTCATCTGGCCTGGGAACGCCTTGGGATCCCTTGGGATGAGCTGGATGAAGTGGCTGGGGACAGGGAAGTCTGGGAGTCCCTCCTAAACCTGCTGCCCCTGCGACCCGACCCTGGATAAGCGGAAGAAAATGGATGGATGGATCGATGGATGGAAGGATATATATATGTATATATATTAAAATTATTTTTGCCTAATGAACATTTCATACAGGAGTTATAAGTAATGCAAAGTTGTCTGTTATTATTACAACTTAAAACAAGTGAATTTTGCTCTAGTCATTTACAATATCCTTCAGAAAGTAATAGTTTGTGTCACATCTACAGGTTCATAACATCAACAGTACCATGGCCACTTCGAACTATTTAATATTACATAATATTTACTTTTGATTTACTTTTAACTCACAGCCCAACATAAAGAATCGTTGTTGTGATGCCAGTTCAGCTTGGAGCTACTTCACTTTATCAGCGTGGTCACTCCCTGTTAACATGTCGTATCTGTTAGCATGTTTAGTCTAATATATTAGACTATAATGTCTGTTTAGGTTGAAATCCTTAAACAAGTCAAATATCTCTTTACAAATTAGACAAACACAATTGCCTTGATTTTCAGTGAAGAATTATTGTAATTCCCATTTCTCTCGAAAGCGACGGCCGTCGATGTCAACTTTCCTCGTTTTCTTTGCAGTCGCCATGGCAGAAATGAGCGGAGAGTGGTGGTGGTGCCACCTTTTGGTAATAGGAGGAATTACAGTTTCAAGTTTCATGATTTTTTTTTTTTTTTTTTTTTATCCAGTTTGACAGTGCAGTCGGGCCATAAATAATACATTATGAGACCGTAACTGCGGACCGTATGAAATCTGACCAGGGGCCGGATTTGGCACGCAGGCCGGACTTTGGACGTGCTGATATATGTGCATCTTATTCACTAATGCTTTTTACCTGCTACAATTTCAACTGACTTACAAAAGAGAAGGGAGAGGAAATAAATGCCCATTTACAATTCAAACCAAAAATTGTACTACAGCCAATCTTTTTTTGCTTAATTTAACCTGTAAATGTTGACGCACATGCATTCAGTGCATTATGCAACTGTATCGTACTGTACAATTTATGTGTTAGTATTTGCTTTCATTTTGTTTTGTTTTGTTTTGTTTTATTCTATTGTCTGCTGCCAAGTCGACACACTTACCTCACTTAGATAAGTCAAGGTTAAATAAAGAAATAAAAATAATAAAAAATAAAACAGAATACAGTGCAATTTGTGATGACACTCTTTTGTCAGCATTCTTTGACTTATGACAAGATAGGCGGGGACTGTTTGTCATTTCCTGTATGGAGTGTTTTTATTTCTGCAAAATGTTTGAATCACAGTTGACCTTTCAGCATCTGTCCCCTCCCACTGCTGTAAGCGAAGGAGGGAGGAAGACAGAGGGTCATGTTGATTTTGACAGGAAGTGAGGGAGTTTGCCTTGAGCTCATCAGGGTTTTATGGTTGTCTAAGTTTAGATGTTGGCTCAAATTCAGCTTCTCAAGTAGCAAGGCTTGCAGGTCAGCACTGCCGCGCCACATGGTGACAGAAACAGACGGAGAGCAGCTCTCTTTACATTGAGCTTTAAGGGGGACAATCATGCCATTAGAGGTATAAGGATAATTTGACTCCAGATTCACCGAAAGATGAAATATGTCAACTAGCAGACAACACATGTAAGGAGAAAGACAGTTAGGATATTCAACCTTACTATTTCCTCTTCAACACATCAGTGTCACTACCAACAATGAAAGATGAGGCAGAACTTACAGACCTTTCAGGATCTTCAGTGCAGCAGATTCCACATTTTCTGCAAGATGTTGTCTTCCATGGCAAATTTGAGGTGAGTGTAAGGCACATAGTTGTACTTTTATTTTTACATTACATTACACACTGTAAAAAAAATTCCTGTAAACTTTACAGTAATTAACTGGCAGCAATTGACCAGCAACTTATTGTAAAAACATTTTACAGCAATTAACTGGCAGCAATTGACCAGCAACGTATTGTAAAAACATTTTACAGCAATTAACTGGCAGCAATTGACCAGCAACTTATTGTAAAAACATTTTACAGCAATTAACTGGCAGCAATTAACCAGCAACTTATTGTAAAAACATTTTACAGTGATTAACTGGCAGCAATTAACCAGTAAGTTATTGTAAAAACGCTTTACAGTTATTAACTGGCAGCAATTAACCAGTAACTTACTATAAATACATATTACAGTAGATGAACTTTACAGTATTGGAGTATTTACTGTAAAGCAAAAAACAGTCTAATACTGTGGTCTTGGTTGTATATACAGTATTAGGTAG
Source organism: Syngnathus floridae (assembly GCF_059516105.1). NCBI lineage: Eukaryota > Metazoa > Chordata > Actinopteri > Syngnathiformes > Syngnathidae > Syngnathus > Syngnathus floridae. Next base: position 4,244,981 of record NC_142418.1, on the reverse strand, counting down.
TTTAACTGTATGCTACATAACAGTTAAATACTGTGATGTCAGTTGCATTTACAGTATTAGTTGTTTAACTGCAGAATGAATATCAATGAAATACTGTGATTTCAGTTGCGTTTACATTACTGCTTTATTTAATGTACAAACAAATGAAGTGGTCATTACCACATACAACATACAATGTAACATACAATACATACAACAGCATTGTATACGGCAATGCAGTACTATGGACAGTAGGTAATCATAGTAAATTAAGTTTCTCACTGTACAATTTAAATGCTGAATCAGTGATTCAATATTAATCATTAATAGAATTACCCATATTCTAAAATATTTCAATTAACTACAGACAAAAAAATTGTTAACGGGATCATGTATTTTTTGGTGAACAGGAACATAAAGCACATTACCAAACCTTTCAGACAAAACTTCCTTGGGCTTGGACAAAACAGGAGCCCTGAAATTAAAGAAGAAAACACATTAAGAATTATGATGGTGATGTCGGTGTCATGTTAAGATACTTGTTCCTGATAGGAAGTGTGTCACTGGCTGCAGGAACACTCATGCAATTAGCAAGGTTGGAGTTATATTATTAGTAGGGATGTAACGATTACTCGTGAGACGGTTAAATATCGATTGGAATATGTCGCAAGTTAAATCGGAGAGAAAAAACAATTTCAAACTGGTACTACGTAAATGTGAAATGTTGAATGTGCCATTAAGAATTAATGGGGGAAAAAACAACCACATGAGTTAACATAACTATTTGAGATGACTTCTTTCAATAAACCATCTTGAACTTTCTATGCAAAAGTTATTATCTGAACCTCACCTATATCTAGTCAGTTAGCCAATTGAACTCCATGAAGCCCCTGATGAAGGAGATCACATGGGGGTTCATGTATGACGTCTTCCTCTTCACCACTCTCCCAGTCTTCCGGCTCATCTGCTCCTTGGCACTGCACTTGGTGGAGTCAGGATTAATTCTGACCAAAAACCTATGAAATGAGTATAGGAGTTAGAGGTTTAGACATTATGTACATGTCAACGAGTAATCAGTTAGCAAATCACAACTGTGATTGCGGGGGGATTAATTAAACGAATCGATAAAAATAAATTGTTTTAATTGAATAAATACAATATTGCAGTATTTTATACTTGCATTACATTCATTTTACTATTAAGGGGTGATAATACTGCCTGAATAAGACTTGTTACTCTAGGTATTTACATAATTTCAGTTATGATACAAGTAGTTAGTTGTGAACACAATGGCAGCCAGCTAGAATTCAAACGCTGTGTTGCAATTATCAGAGAGATATAGAAAATGCCAGTGAGAATAAAGTTAGGTATATAATTTCATCAGTTAATACCTCTGAATAAACTCCAGTGTTGTGCAGGCTTCCACCTGATACTCCAGGTTGAAAACATAGTAACAGGCAAAGAGAGTGGTCAAGGCAGTGGTGAAGTCAGCCAGGTGAGCAGCAGATGGGATGATGATGACCCTCCCCTCGATCGACAGCATCCACTTTTTCACAGTCAGGATTGTCTCTACTTAAAGTCAGACATTACAAAAATCATATTTCACAGCAATCCATTTTATAAATGATCTGCTTCAGGTGAATGACTGGAAAAACAGGTCAGGGAGCATACATATCTTCCAAGCAGTACATAAAACAGATAAAAGGAGCAGATATAGTAACTGAGTTGGTGAAAGATGAACAAAAAGTGACATGTATAGCAACCAATCTGAAATAGCAGCAATGACAAACGAGTTGGCTACTAGTGATGAGTGAGTACACCATTATCTGTATCTGTTCGATCAACTAAATTATCAATATCCGTACTCTGAATGGGGCTTAACCCGGAAGTGAGTGTGGTTCAACCCAGAAATAGACTGATCCTGCCCCACAAGTTGTCTTTTTTGCCAGAAATGTATACAAATTGATCAGAAGTTTCTATATGTATTGTTTATTAGAAAACTACCGGTGTATAAGTCGACCCCCTAAAATTCGACGGAAATTTACGATTTTATGATATATTCTTTGAATAAGTCGAGCTCAATTGTTGCATTATATTAAACTTCAAAATTCAATCAGAAATATGCGAAATTTATTGACGAAATGTGTTCAAATTCCGGGAGGCCGTGCGCATGCGCAGTGGCCGGAAATAGCTCCAGCCGAGCGGATCGGCTGTTTATAAGCACCGCGGAGGAGATCGCGGAGCCTCATTCGACTTCCAGCGGCCGGTGAGCTCGCGCACGCCGCCCGGCACCACCGGGAGGCCGGAAATAGCTTCAAGCCGAGCGGATCGGCATTTTATAAGCACCGCGGAGGAGATCGCGGAGCCTCATTCGACTTCCAGCGGCCAGCGCACTCGCGCACGCCGCCTGGCACCACCGGGAGGCCGTGCGCACGCGCCAAGTGGCCGGAAATAGCTCCCGCCGAGCGGATCGGCTCTTCATAAGCACCGGGAGGAGATCGCGGAGCCTCATTCGACTTCCAGCGGCCGGCGAGCTCGCGCACCCGCCCGGCACATCCGGGAGGCTGTGCGCACGCGCCAAGTGGCCGAAAATAGCTCCCGCCTAGCGGATCGGCTGTTTATAAGCACCGCGGAGGAGATCGCGGAGCCTCATTCAACTTCCAGCGGTCGGCGAGCTCGCCCACGCCGCCCGGCACATCCGGGAGGCCGTGCGCACGCGCCAAGTGGCCGAAAATAGCTCCCGCCGAGCGGAGTGGCACTTTATAAGCACCGCGGATGAAATCGCGGAGCCTCATTCGACTTCCAGCGGCTGGCGAGCTCGCGCACGCCGCCCGGCACATCCGGGAGGCCGTGCGCACGCGCCGAGTGGCCGAAAATAGCTCCCGCCGAGCGGATCGGCTGTTTATAAGCACCGCGGAGGAGATCGCGGAGCCTCATTCGACTTCCAGCGGCCGGTGAGCTCGCGCATGCCGCCCGGCACATCCGGGAGGCCGTGCGCACGCGCCAAGTGGCCGAAAATAGCTCCCGCCGAGCGGATCGGCACTTTATAAGCACCGCGGATGAAATCGCGGAGCCTCATTCGACTTCCAGCGGGCCGCGCACTCGCGCACGCCGCCCGGTTCAAATTTTCTAAGTGCAACGCACAATGAGATGCATGAGAAACGGCCTTGGTTACCATCACATTTGAAGCGATGAATACAAAGTTAAATTTTATGACTCGGTGTATAAGTCGAGGTCGATTTTTTTCGGTCGATTTTGGATCGAAAAAGGTCGACCAATACACCGGCAAATACGGTATTTACATAAAAGCCTCATATTTAGCTGTAGATAAACGTTTTTGATCACAAGAGTCAGAGAAGTATTTACAGAGAAAAATGTTCATAAACAGAACATGAATAAACTCTGGAAAATCAATGAACATATGTAGGATTATATAGGTATGAAGTAAAATGCATGAACTTGAGTTTTCGCACTCAACAGAGCTTTTTTTTTGTGTCTGTTTAGTGTTTCCGCAAGTTGTTTTATTTTTTTTCAAGCGGGGCAGGACAATGTCAAATGCAATGTTCATTATGTGGTCTGAGCGCAAGCGTGAGAGTATCAGTTTATGTGTGTGTGTTCAGGTTTTGAAGTCTGTGTGAGCCTTGTATTACAAGCTGGAAATCCTGACCAGTGAAGAAACAGTGAATGAAGCGAGACGAGCTGCATTCACTACTGTTTCCGAACTAGACTTTCTTTGCTTGTGGCCTCTATTTTCAAAGGATTCATTAACATTGTGTACAATGTGAAACTTCAAGTCAAAGTCAAAGTCAAAGTCAGCTTTATTGTCAATTTCTCCACATGGCAAAGACACACAAAGAAACCGAAATTTCGTTCCCCCCATCCCACGGTGACAAGACATGGCTCACAACAGACAAACAAGTAAACAAATATAACAAAAGCGTGCTGAATAAATAATGAATAAATAACACAACAAATAAATAAATAAATAAGAGGAGCAAAAAAAAAAGGAACAAGTGCGCGTACAGCAGACATTCCCGAAAATAGCGCAACAGTGCCGCACGCTACGCAGAAGGGGGTAGCGACTTCAGGGCCCTAACAGCCTGGAGAAAGAAGCTGTTGGCGAGTCTGGTGGTGCGGGAGCGCAGGCTCCTGTACCTCTTCCCAGAGGGCAGAAGGTCAAACAAAGAGTCAGCCGGGTGACTCACATCTCTGGCAATCGAGGTTGCCTTGCGGGCGAGATGGGAGGTGTAAATGTCCTTCAGGGAGGGGAGCGAAGCACCAATAATCTTACCAGCCGTATTCACTATGCGCTGCAGGGCCTTCAAGTTCTGTTCAGTGCAGTTACCACCCCAGACAGCGATGCAACTGGTGAGGATGCTCTCAATGGTGCCACGGTAGAATGTAGACAGGACTGTCTGAGGAGCACATGCACGCCTGAGCTTCCGCAGGAAGTACAGGCGGCGCTGAGCTTTCTTTGCCAGTGACGAGGTGTTTGCGGACCAGGAGAGGTCCTCACTGATGTGCACCTCCAGGAACTTGGTGCAGCTCACCCTCTCCACCACAGCACCGTCGATGATCAGCGGCAGGTGTGTTGTGTGACCCTTCCGGAAGTCAACAACGATTTCCTTGGTCTTATTGACGTTCAGCAGGAGGTTGTTGTCCCTGCACCACGTGGTCAGAAGGTCAACTTCCGACCTGTACCGAGTCTCGTCGCCCTTCGTGATGAGACCCACCAGAGTCGTGTCGTCAGCAAACTTCACTATGCGGTTATCGCTGTAGGTCGCAGTGCAGTCATGCGTCAGCAGGGTGAAGAACAATGGACTGAGCACGCAGCCCTGGGGGGCCCCCTTGCTCAGCGTGATGCTGGTGGAGATTTTGTCGCCAACACGCACCACCTGAGGCCTCTGACAGAGGAAGTCCAGTAGCCAGTTGCAGAGGGAGGTACTGAGGCCAAGCATGATGATTCTTGGAGTGATGGGGAGAGACAGCTGGGCCTCTGCATCTGCTGGAGTGGTTGTCACCTATGAATGCCAGTAAAGGGGAACGTTACTTGAAACAAACGAGATGGCATATTATCTCTAGGAAAAAAGAAATTATTTTTTAAATTTGTTGACAAGGAAACAATGTGCCATATTTTTTGTTTTTCTGATGGTTTGTGCACATTTACACCCCTTGAAAATAGAAAATAACAACGTGCCAGGCTATATCAGTTTTCTCTTAATTCAAATATTGTGCACACAGTGGAGAAGAAACTACACTCAAGATGCTCTACAAAATTATTCAGATGGAACCATTGTGGGATAGATGTGGGTTATAGTGTCAGGTGAGGTATATAAATGAATGAAAAGGAAAAAGTGCTTAATCAACAATAACGTAAATGTGCCCTCTAACAATATACCTGGCCTAAAACCCACTGTATCAAACGATTAACAAACTTAAACTACAAACGCCTAGGAAGACAGGATTTAGTACTTGAACCCAAGTACAAGATGCCATTGAAGGCTCACCAAACTGCAATAAAGTTGGGGGGGTAAAATGTTTTCGTAATTAAGGCGCTTACATCAGCAAGGAGAAAAAGTGAATCTTCTTGCTCTTTGAAGTGTGCCAACATCACAAGCATCGCTGATAGGCCATCAGTTCCTTCTTGGTCCTCCTTTCGAGCTTCCTTCAGGACAGCTCTTACTTCCTTCCCCCACCTTGTAATCTGACTTCTGAAGAAATCCAGAAGTCTTTTACCTTTTTTCTCCAAGTCTTCATTCAGTCGTGTGCATATGTCAACATTGGTGAGAGTGGTGAAATGTGATAATAAGAACTTATGTGAAAAGAGAAATGGCCACTCTTTACCCACATTCAGAATATTTGGGGGAGGGTTTGCGTTGATACATTCCCGCTCTTTGGCATAAGTGATTGCCATTAGGTCTTCGACTCTTCCTCTCTCACTGCCCTTGAGTCCCTCTTGGCTGAATATATCCAACATCTCAAGCTTCTTTTCTTCTAATGATGCTGATGTTTCCCCATCTGGATAGTTCTCTGGCTGCCAACGAACACACCCATAACTGTCGACTCTTAAGCATGTAACTACTGTTGGCTGGTCATCATCACCATCCTTATCATCTCTCTGGGTGCGTTTGGGCTTCCTCAGACGGGAAAGAGTGTTGCCACGATTTAAATATTCTACTCTGGTCTTGAGCTGATTTAAAACACTGAAATACCCACATACAATTAGCTCCCCCTCTTCATTTTTGTCTAAAAAACTATTTGGATATTTTTGAGTTATAGCTTTTGCCACTACCACACACTCTCTGCGAGTAGGGTTCAATGAATGCTCTCTCATTGCATCAACGGTGACTCTTATCAAGTGTCGGCGGTCCTCCACAGCTGGCCTCTCACCAGCATCTACTGCTCTTCTAAGAGTCGGCCTCACTTTGTTCCATGGCACCTCAAAACTGTCCCCCCATGCAGAGATGGGACTGGTGGGTGATATGGGGCATGTGCTGGAAGAGCCAACTGGCCGTGGCTCAGGCGATGAAGGGCTTAGCTGGGGGTCGGCGGGACCTGCATTACACACATGAGTGAAAGCGCACAAATGTTTGTGACCAGTTTAATACCATCCATCCATCCATCCATCCATCCATCCATCCATCCATCCATCCATCCATCCATCCATCCATCCATCCATCCATCCATCCATCCATCCATCCATCCATTTTCTGAACCGCTTAGTCTCCACGGGGGTCGCGGGCGTGCTGGAGCCTATCCCAGCCGTCATCGGGCAGTAGGCGGGGGACACCCTGAACTGGTTGCCAGCCAATCGCAGGGCACACAGAGACAGACAACCAATTGCACTCACACTCACACCTAGGGACAATTTGGAGTCTTCAATTGGCCTAACAAGCATGTTTTTGGAATGTGGGAGGAAACCGGAGTGCCCGGAGAAAACCCACGCGGGCCCGGGGAGAACATGCAAACTCCACACAGGGAGGGCCGGAGGTGGAATCGAACCCGCACCCTCCTAACTGTGAGGCGGACTTGCTAACCAGTGCGCCACCGAGCCGCCAGTTTAATACCACAAAATAATATCCTTCAAATTTTGTATATAACCCCATATTAACATATACAAGTCTGCAAGTACCGTAATTTCCGGACTATAAGTCGTGGTTTTTCTCATAGTTTGGGTGGGGGGGCGACTTATACTCCGGAGCGACTTATATATAATTTTTTCAATTTTTGGGGCATTTTATGGCTGGTGCGACTTATACTCTGGAGCGATTTATAGTCCAAAAATTACGGTATTTATTTTGATTATTGAATAATCCATCAATCACTACCTGGAAGAGATTTAAATTCTCTGACATTAAAGTCACAAATTAATGAGCAAAAAACAAACAAAATTGCAGGAAAACTGTTTAATATGCTCTGACATTATGAATGAACTGCAGATCATCTGGTACTTCAACACCTACTTTGGTCACCAACTCATTGACCAAAGTTTCAAGTTTCACTTCATCTAGCTGTGGTAGTGCTGTCTGTATTGCCTTCTTAATGGAGTCCATTACTCATTCTTCTGAAACACAGAATGATGCAGAACAACAAGATTAAGACCAAATCGTTTATATACAGAAAGAGGGTAATAATCTGCAAGCGTGTCCACAGTCAAACACTGATACTGTGCTTCAGAGTTGCTTTGTAAGCAATACACACCAAGATCCACAACTGGTACAGATTGATAATGCTCGACAACAAAATATATGTTTGACTCCTTTATCAGTATCAACAGTATTTTCCCAAATAGACACCCTGTGTCATTTTGGTCCACTACAACAGTTAAGCCTCTTTTGTACAGAGTGCCTTTGAAAGTGACAGAGGGTGTTTCAATTGTGTGTTCCGGGCAGAGACCCGTAAGACTGACAGCTTTCTGAATGCCTATCTGGTACAGTTGGTCATCAAATCTACTTGGTTGGCCCATTTGCAGAGTTGGTGGAAATAAGCTACCAGTATGTAAATATGCTTGTAGCAACTGGTGTCTTTCTGCTAAGGTACTGCAGAGATTTTTAAAGTTATGCAGTTTTCTTGCACATTGCTTGAAATACGAGTGCTTGCTTTCAAAGCGCAATGTCTACAACCTAATGAGGGGACCAAACCGAAGAATGAGTTCTGGGTAATGGACAAGATAGTGGTGCTTGGCCTTTAGTGTATTTTCTGGGAATGTGGCAGTTCTAAGATGGATGTATTCCTCAATGAGAATCTTAAGATATGCCACTTGGTTGGTATGGATCTTGGGTGCACAAATCAAATCCACAATTTCTCTGAGCTTTAAGCATAACTGCCACACCTCATCATCAAGTGGATTTTTGATTCTGTCTCCAACCAGAATAGGAAGGAGACGTAAGAGGCACCAGTTTTGAGCAGCATGCCCTCCCAACTTCTCTCCATCAGATTTTACCTCACATGGTTTGTTATTTGAATCACTGCCTAGGTATGTGAACTGAGATATAGTCTGATTCAGTTGACCATAGGTGAAGTGTTTTCCCACATTCACCAAGTGTTTATTCCATTGGTCATTTCCTGGTTTGAGGCTACCTGTGCCACACTCTTTTTGTAACTCTCAATGGTTCTTTTAGGACCAGATTTGGTGGGATCTGTGTGGAAAGATTCTCTATCTATGACACAGTACCGGCAAAAATGTGTGCTTTTACTGAAGTTTTCAGTAAACCCACCAATACTGTGTGACCCCAGATTATCTCCAGTAATGGCAATCACAGAGCCTTTTATCTTCTCCCCATCACCATAATCAATTCCACTTTCCTCGATTTGTTTTAAGTCACTGACTAAAGTGGAGAATACTTTTTCTTGTCCGAAAAATTTTAAATCCTCCTCTCTGCACAACATAAGTTGCATTGGATCAATGGAAGACCGGTTGTGTGGCGCAATCTCTGCAAGTGTCAAGTACATAGCCAATATTTTGTGTTTTTTTCTGCCTGAGCCCAGCGGGTTCACAACTTCAAACGAATCCTGATACAAGATGATCGACAATGAAGATGGTGATTCTTGAGAAAGTATATTATCTTTAACGTTTCTACCATCTCTCACGTCTTCAAGAACATCAGGAGTAGTTCCTGTGTCAGCTTTAGCTTGCTCTTTAACAGAGCTTTGACTGATGAGTGATTTGATTGTATCCTTGATGGGCACATACTGATAGAACCTCTCTTTGCCTTTAGCATCAATGCCTAAGTAAGTCTTTGCTGGCTCAACATACTTAAATCTGCTCTTAAAGAAGGTTTTACGAAGTTGATCTGTTCTAAACACTCCTTCATTGCACATTTTCAGAAGGTTATCTTTTGAGAGATCATCAAGGAGCCTCTTAATATCACTTTCAGACACATTCAGCTTTGTTAATTCTTCATGCATCCTAGACAAAAGATAAGTCAAACCAGTGTTGTGGACCTCTTGTATTTCCTCTATTATGGTCTGAATTGTACTGGCTGGTAGCAGCATTTTAGCCTGCATTCGGAGATAAAACATGGCCAGATTGTTCATAAAATCATGTGTGTCCACTTCATCATGTGTGTCATCATCAACGATTGTCTCAAAAGTTTGACCAAGTTCACAGTCTGATGGCGTATTCATGCAGGCACTAGTAATGTTAGTAGCACTGGTAGAAGTATGGCCACTACATGGAGAACTAGAGGTCTTTTTGTGCTTCCGGCTCAAGTGTGAGGAAAAGGATGAGCGGACATGAAAATACCTTGAACAGTTAGTAAAGGGGCATGACACTTTGATATGCCAATGAAGATGTTCACATAAGGTTGAAAAATTTGCTGACATAAAGCTACAACCTTCAACAGTGCAAGCCAAGTCAACTCCATCAATTTGCCTTTCAAGTCCTGGTTTAGCTGTCTTCTTGTGAGAGCGGTACATGTGAGCTTGAAGGGCGCCACGTGTGTGACAAGTGGCAAAGCATTCTGCTACCCCACATGGAAATCTGAAGTTAGCTAAATGTCTGTGAATCCTCAAATGACGAACAAATGCAGGCTTGATTGAAGCTGTGGTGAAATTACAGTACTTGCATGAGTAATTCATTTTGATGTATTACTATTTTATTTTATTACTTATAGTGAAAGTGCTGGTAGGCTTACTTATCGAGTGTCTGGACGTCGCGAAGTGTGCTTGGTGTGCCGCCGCCAGGACGAAAACCCACACGAGGCAGAAGGTGGAGAAAAAAAACAGGCAGTAAAATACTCTTGTTGAGATCGCGATTTGTCCCGTTTAGTTTGACGTGATTGACAAACCGAAGCAAAACTGCTGAAATCTCTTGATCCTCATTAGATAAATTCAGGTCAGCCCATATCAGCCCATGTCTACGGAAGATGATTAGGGTCAGTTAAGAAAAAAAACAAAAGGGGTGACAGGATTCTGACTTTTTTTTCTCTTCCGTACATGTCCGCCAGTGAAAAAGAAAAGAGAAAAGAACTTAATGTTGATAATAAAAAAATGCCATGGTGAGTCATTGAGTTAAAAGTCATAATGATTATATGATAATTATATGATAATCATTGATTTTATTATGAGATATATTATATATAATATATATCTGTATACATATATGTATATACATATCAGACAAATAATTTTAATATAAATATAAATATCAACTTTCAATGTTCATTCATCAACGACATTGACAATAAAATTACAGTAGTTTACTTTTCTATTTACAGTACTAAACAGGCTATTGTGATTTTTTTACAGTAATGCTTCGACTACTGTGTTTTTCACTATACTACTTATCCTACTGTAATTTTGTCATGTTTACGAGGTTTAACTGTAAAAATTACAGCATTCAACTGTAATAATCATACACAGTACGGTTACTGTGTTTAATACAGTAAGTAACTGTAGATTTCACAGCCATTTTTAACTGTGGACATTGACAATAAAATTACAGTAGTTTACTTTTCTGTTTACAGTACTATACTGGCTATTGTGATTTATTTACAGTAATGCTTCGAGTACTGTGTTTCTCACTGTAATACTTATCCTACTGTGATTTTGTCATGTTTACGAGGTGTAACTGTAACAATTACAGCATTCTACTGTAATAATCATACACAGTACGGTTACTGTGTTTAATACAGTAAGTAACTGTAGATTTCACAGCCATTTTTAACAGTGTTATTTGTACAACTTATAGCAGGTTTAGGGTTTAATATTTCATATTTGATGGTGGTGACAAGCGGTATAGAAAAAGGACGGGGTTGGGCGGGCGGACGGACGTAAGTTTGAATATTAAGTTTGAATATTAAAATAATAAAAGGTTTGCAATATTTCAGTTGATTTGTAATGACTCCAGAATGTATGACATTTTTGTTTTTTTAATTGCATTTCAGAAAATAAAGAACTTTATCACAATATTCTAATTTTCTGAGACAGTCCCGTATGTGTGTGTGTGTGTGTGTATATATGTATATATATATATATATCCATCCATTTTCCGAACCGCTTAGTCCCCACGGGGGTCGCGGGCGTGCTGGAGCCTATCCCAGCCGTCATCGGGAGACACCCTGAACTGGTTGCCAGCCAATCGCGGGGCACACAGAGACAGACAACCAATCGCACTCACACTCACACCTAGGGACAATTTGGAGTCTTCAATCGGCCTACCAAGCATGTTTTCCTCCGCGACCGCATGCCGACGTCATTGCACAAGTTTAAATGTGACTGATTTGACAGCACGTCGAATGTCCCTTTTAAATTGTTTTTCTCCATAAACTATGATACAATTACACTCGTCACTCCGCTACAATATCCTCACACAAATACGTTAGCGGGGCGTGCACTTGAACAAGACGATCGCGATAACATGACGTGCGCAACATGTGATGTGCAACGGCATCGAGTCGCATCCATGGAGCGTCAATTGACGCACCCCGCTGTTCGAGGTAGATCAGAACAGTCGCTGTTCTAGTGTTAAAAACACCAGTGAGATGCAGGTATTGCATACTACATAAGGAAAATATACATTGTCGCCCATTTCAGTGCCCCTTGGCGATCGGCCAAAAAGTGTGCCTGGGCGATAATTAGAATGAATACGGTGTGTGTGTGAGTGTGCATATATATATATATATATATATATATATATATATATATATATATATATATATATATATATATATATATATATATATATATATATATATAAAATCAACTGTAACCATCTTTCTCACTGTCTGCCTGTCTTTTTGTAAATGTTGTTAGCTGCTGAAGACTCTAACCCCAGAGGAAAATGCCCATTGTCAACGCGGTCTCTACTTTCAAGATGGTCAGCGGCATGTGGACTATGTTCTCACCTATGCCTTGAAGAAATCGTCGACGGGACGTTCTATTCGATACTCAACACATTTGCTGACAGAAAATGCTGTTGCACGCAGCCTGCGACGGAGCCATCTTCCACCCTCTGCTGAAAAAGGTTCATTATCTTCACAAACCTCAACACTATCCAATGTTGATCTACACTCCCTAGGAGAGACGTTTAGTGGCCAAGAGGATCAAAAAAACTTCAGAAGGGAGGAGTTTGAAGGGAAACTTCGAGATATGGGCCTGGAACTGGAGATTGATGAAGACGTAAGTTTTATTCAGTTTATTGATAGTAATTATGAATGTAATTTAAGGATTCAAAAGGCACTGAGTTTATGATGTTTGTAGAGTTGCATGCATATCAGCTAACCCTAACCCTAATCCTGTGAGCATTTTAACGTTTAATAGACGTCTAAAAATGGTCTAAATGTGTACCGTAATTGCCGGACGATTAGCCGCACCGGATTATAAGGCGCACCAGCTAAAATTCAGGGATATTTCAGTTTTTTTCTTACATAAGCCGCACCGGTCTATAAGCCGCACGTGCACACAAGTTTTTTACAAAGAAAGACAGTATATAGAAAGCCTTAACGTTTTAATAACATACTTGAACATGTCTTTCTAAACATTGCCTGTGACGCAGCAGTAGTACCGCAGCAACGCGGAAGTGTGGACGCGAGTTATTAGCAAAGAAAGACTGGACACAGAAAGTTTTTTTAAAGCTTTAATAACATACCTTAACATTTTTTTCCAAACACTGCCTGTGACGCGGCAGTAATTCCGCAGCAACACGGAAGTAACACAGCAAATTCACTGAGACATGCCGGTAACACAGCAGCAACACGGTAGCACAGCACTAACAGGGCTGGTTGAAAAAAACTTACCAGTAAAAGTAAAAAAAAAGAGCCGTCTTCATCACCCTCCTGTGCACTGAAACCATCGAAGTCTTCCTCCTTAGTGTCCGATTGGAATAGCGTTAGATATCTTTCGCCTCACACTTTCTCAGTCTCTCTTTCGTCGTCGCTTTTATGCATTTCTTCGAGTATGAAAGGGGTCTGTTCATGCTAATCTTATTCATGCACGAAGCGCTAAATTACATTAAACTAGCGAGCGACACGTATAGCTTAAAAGCGGCATCATATGCATTTCTTTTGTCCCCCATGATGGCGGTTTGTGTATAAAGGCTTCCTTTCAGTAATGTCCGTCTTGATCGCGCTCTGTGTGATGCGGGAAATGTAAACACAAACTAGCACGTCTTCTTCGGCGCATTATCTCTTCTTCGCCTGTCTCGCTCTTGCTTCCTGCTAGAGCGCCCCCTGGAGGCCGGAGGCCGTAAAAATCCATAAGTACGCCGTGCCGCCGTTTAAGGTTCAAAGTAACCTTCTGAATAAAATGCATTAAAAGTTCACATTCATTACAACTTGTTTTTGGTGAGCAAAATGTCAGAAGAATTGAATTTAAATGCTGATTGATTGGGTTTTAATACAATGCAGATGGTCCAAACAGCGCCACTGCTTTGTGCAATCTCTGAGTGACATGGCAGAGTAAGAGAAAGGGTTTAGAGCACAGGTGTCAAACTCAAGGCCCGGGGGCCAGATACGGCCCGCCACATCATTCTATGTGGCCCGCGAAGACAAATTGTGCATCAAATTCATGTGTCATTACTAGAATTGCAAATTGTCTTCACTTTTAATAATATCTTTTTTTTTAAATATTTGACCAGTTTATACTCGTCTGATTTGAAAACGAGTTATTTGTCCGTTTGTTTTGTAGCTTTTACTGTATATAATAGTGTTAAGAGTAAAAGTGATCAAGTCATCACAAAAAGTACGAAAAAAATCGTATATAAGCCGCACCTGACTATAAACCGCAGGGTCCAAAATTTTGGAAAAAAGTCGCGGCTTATAGTCCGGAAATTACGGTAATAAGAATAGACGTCTATACTATAGACTATAGTGCTATACTATAGTCTATACTATAGACGTCTATGGCATAGACGTCTATTAGACGTCTATATGTGAAAGTTTTTAAGACGTCTACGGGATAGACGTCAACTAGACGTCTATATGTGAAAGTTTTTTTTAGACATTTATTGCGTAGATGTTCGAATGATGGCTAATAGCTATTGGCGCGATTAGCGCTAATCGCGCTAATAGCTAGTGATCATTTGAACATCTAGACGTCTATTCAACATTGAGGTTCTCTTCGATACATTTAACCTGTGATCCTTACTTTTGTGTAGTTCCAGGATGTTGTGAAAATGCATTTGATTAGTGATGGGCCAGGGTGTGAAAATTTACATCGTTTTTTTTTTAAATACAAAAATAGGTTTCAGTAACAGTCATACTTATGTTAGCTGCAGATTTAAGTACACCTTTTGATGCTACAATTAACCAAAACGATAATTGAACCTAAATAAAAATATTTTTCCAAACATTATCCAACCATCACAAATCTAAACGTGCAATGTTTTTAAATCATGTTTAAAAATGTAAAAATATACATACAATATTAATACATGAGGGCTATTTAATAGAACAAAACTACTAAGTTACAATATATAAATATATACATATATTATGTAGGACATATCAAATAAACAAAACAACCAGCTTGGCGAAACACAAGGGGGAAACAATATAAACATCACTCTTGTGGGGTTTTGATAGCCCCCTTTGCTACTCAGCGCTGGAGCCCGTTTTAATTTTAAAGCCATTGTGCTCCTTGTTTCATCATCCGTGGCCTCTGTGCGTGTCGCCAATAGCTTCTACAAAGATGAACATCAGGCACCACTCATTGTAGACCTTGGGATTACAGTGGAGCCTCGGTTTTCGACCACAATCCGTTCCAGAAGGCTATTCGAGAAGTGAATCGTTCGAATTCCGAATCATGTTTCCCATTACAAATAATTGAAAATAATTTAATCGCCTTTTTAAAGTATTTTTTCATTTGCGCATTTTTGTCCGATCGCGCAACTGCAGCGCACCGCCGAACGTGCAACCGTAGCGCGTCGCCGACCGCGCAACTGCACCCCGCTGGTCGCATTATTGTGACAAAGCCGTCGCTGAAACTTAGAAAATATTTCTAAAGTCCTGATGTATTTTCCAAAATTTAAGTGGACCTAAGTGCGCAGGGAACTTAATTTTGTACGATCGCGCAACTGCAGCGCACCGCCGAAGGCGCAACTGCACCGCGCTGGTCGCATTATTGTGACAGAGCCGTCTCTGAAATTTAGAAAATATTTTTTAAGTCCTGAGGTACTTTCCAAAATTTAAGTGGACCTCAGTGCGCAGGGAGCTTAATTTTGTCCGATTGCGCAACTGCAGCGCACCGCCGAACGCGCAACCGTAGCGCGTCGCCGACCACGCAACTATATCGCGTTGGTCGCATTATCGTGACGGAGACGTCGCTGAAATTCAGAAAATATTTTTAATGTCCTGATGTACTTTCCAAAATTTAAGTGGACCTCAGTGCGCAGGGAGCTTAATTTGGTCCGGTCGCACAGCCACAGCGCGCCGGGCGCTCACTGTCACATAGGTTTAAGAGCGTCTTTGTCTTTTAGGATGGCTTTACTGCTCCCACTTGCTTCCTTTGGAGGCATGATTAGAGTTGATGCAAACCTCAGAGTAACGAGAATGTAATAACAAACGGAGTCAGTTGGCATGCGGGTCCTCTCGGCTCATCTCGCGAGGTTCGACAACCGAAATTTCGTCCGACCTCCGAAGCAAAAAAATCTCTAATTTTTTGTTCGACTACCTATTTGTTCGAGAACCGAGACGTTCGAAAACCGAGGCTCCACTGTACTCTGTATAAGAAATATGAATATGGGGTAATATAAGTAAAATAGTTTTTCCTTGATGCATCTCATGTCAGTCGCACATTTCGAACATGAAGCAATCACACAGGAACGAGCAGACAGGTTTATTTTTTTATTTACCAGCGCTATCAGCGCAGTCTTCCTGAGGGCCCTCTGCACGAGTCACACGAGCACACATATTGAACGTTGTCATTGTCATTTGTGTAGGGTCTACACCAGAAAAGAAATGTCAACACTGTGCGCAGCCATCACATAGTAAGCCTTCACTGTTGTCCTTTTTTAATCTACAGCACAGATGTCAAACTAAAAATACCTGTCCATGGTCTTGGAAACATGCAGGTCTTCAAATCAGCCCCTCCCAACGGAAGACTGCTTTGCGATCTGTATATAAGGCATTATGAACAGTGTCTCAGAAAAGTGGAAGTAAGAGTAGACAACATTGAATTGAGGACTTTATTTCTTGTAAATCAAGCAAAAAATAACCTAAAAGTCAGTTACTTTGACAGTACAATTAAACCAAACAGAACCCTACAGGTTCCATTTGTAAGCTATCAAGAGTGAGGGGGAGACATCCAAAATTTTGACTAACCAATTGTAAGCTTAATCATTCTGTCATTCAGTCTTGCATCCTGTTTGTCATTTATTTCCTTGGACATCATGTCAAAGGTCTCCAGATCAGTCATGGGTACCGTCCACTCTCCGTGTCACATTCTGAACGAGAGTTGAGGCTCCTCAGCCCAGGGATTGCCAGAAGGGGCTCCACGATGACCTTCAGAAACTCTGAGAATAAAGAGAAATATAAATAAAATACTCACTTAAATTACTGCAGCTATGACTTCTTTTTAAATGACTAATGCCTACAAAAAAGACCTCTTACTTTTCCCTGTCATGGGCGTTTCACTCACTTCCTAGCTGTTGAAAAATGAAGCAAATGTTAGCTGCAAGATTCAAATGAACCATTGTCCAATGATGAACTTTGCCCTGTTTGAAAAAAAAAAATGATGGCATTCTGTCTGTACCTTTGAATGTGGTCCAAATTAATTTGGCTGTTGTACATATCCAATCACGTAAAATAGTACCGTATTTTTCGGACTATAAGTCGCGGGTTTTTTCATTGTTTGGGGGGGGGGGCGCATACATATAGGACAAAGGATTCGATCACGGGATTTAATGACTTGGAGTGACGGAAATTGTTTGATGAAATTGTTTTTTATAATTATATGGGCCTGTGGAACATTTTGAAGTGCAACCGCCGTCAGCGGCGCGCACCCGGCATTGTTGGCATAAAGGACGATCGATGGATTTAATGATTTGGAGTGACACAGATGGTTTGATAATATTATTGCTTATATAATAGTTATTTGATATGTAATTTATATATCGTCATATGGGCCTGTGGAATAATTTGACGTGCAACCGCGGTCAGCGGCGCGGCGCGCATGCGGCATTGTTGACATAAAAGATGATCGATCGATTTAATGAGTTGGAGTGACACAGATGGTTTGATAATAATATTGCTTATATGATAGTTTTTTGATATATAATTTATATATCGTTATATAGGCCTGTGGAATAATTTAAAGTGCAACTGCCATCAACGGCGGGCACCCGGCATTGTTGACATAAAGGACGATTGATGGATTTAATGATTTGTTTAAAGTGACACAGATGGTTTGATAATATTATTGCTTATATAATAGTTATTTGATATATAATTTATATATAGTTATATGGACCTGTGGAATAATTTGAAGTGCAACCGCCGTCAGCGACGCACACTTGGCATTGTTGACATAAAGGACGATCGATGGATTTAATGATTTGAAGTGACACAGATGGTATGATAAAGGTGTTATTTATGTTATAGTTATTTGAATAACTGTCAATGTTACGTCAGGCTCGTTCTCAGCTCTTCGTTTGTGTTTGTCACGTTAGCATACCGTATGGTTTAGCCTGTTGTTGCTCGTTCATGTCTGTTCTTGGTGTTGGATTTTGTCGGAAAAATTTCCTCCAAAATGCGACTTATACTCCGGAGCGACTTATATGTTTTTTTTTTAACTTTATTGTGCATTTTATGGTTAATGCGACGTGTATTCTGGAGCGACTTTTAGTCCGAAAAATTGCTTGTTCTATTTGCACAAGTTGTTATCCAAATGATGAAAATGTACAGGGTAAGCCCTGTTTTTTTTTGCACTTTGACATCCGCCCTGGTTTCCGGAGTGTGAAAGTTAAGGCATTGACATGTCATAAATGCAAGTTCCATATTGAAGTTTGCAATTACGACATACGCTTTTTGCATATACTCGACAGTAGCTAAGCATACATAAGTATATTCAAACCACCAATAACAAATACATTTCCAAAGATAATGCAAGGCAGTTGTGATTACTTCTACAATCAAGAATAAATCAAAAATCAATCTGTACCTTGTGGAGTCCGGTCAGTTTTTAATTGATGCTCCTCTTTTCTCCAGGCTTGGAGTCTGATAAAGAGGGAAAGGGAAAAAGATGTCTGATTTGACAATTCACCCATTACCCACTGTTAATCACATGACACAACACAATCTTAACTTTTGAAGTGATTTGCCTTAGAGTTCCAAGCCCTGTTGAACGCAAAACAAAGTTAGCTGCACATTTTAATGACATCAGAAGATAAAAACCTACATCTTCACATGCCACTCCTTGAGCCGAATCTGGAGTCACAAATCACAACATGGGTAAAAAGGGAAATTACATCTTTGCCATGCCATCAGAAAATCTCAATTTTGTGATCTATACTTTGTTTGATCTTGCTTTTGTTTTATAATTTGCCATGGCGATTTTTGAAAGCGAGCTGCTGACATCTGCAAAAGCAATGCCATTATTTACATTAGTTTTGAATTCACATATGAATTATAAATGCATAAGTCAAAAATAACATTTCCTTTTTAAATGTAGGCAGTTATATGCCTTATATGTACAGTTATAAACTTTCAAAAATATTTTATTCACTTGAGACTTTTTTTATTTGAAGTGTATGTAAAGGCACCTTTAACATGCTCTAAAAAGCACTCAGAATGTTCGATTATATTCACCTGTATCCAAATAATATTATAGAATTTGAAATAAAATTGCATTCGTGAGCCAAACGCAGTCAATTTGTGTGTATTTCTCGATCTTCCCCGCCCCTGTCATGAACCGCTCCATTCTGCATCACGTGGTACCGTGACGTAGATGATAGGACTCCCCCCCCCCCCCATTGTTTACCGATTGATAGCGCGAAGAACCACACATTTTCATGGTGTTTTGTCTCCAATACGTCACACATAAGCTTCATTTCGTTTGATTGGTGTTTAAACGTCTGTTCCACGATGGTGAAGGTTTGTGTTGTCAAATTTTGGAGCAATACGCACAAAACCCACAGTTTACATCGTTTCCCAGCAACGGAATCTATACGACAACAATGGGTTTGTTTTGTCCAAACAAAACGAGCCGATTTTAAGACCCCGCGGCCAAAATTCCCATATCTAATAATTAACAATTTAATTACCGAAATTATCTCTAAGTCCTCAGTCTAAAATTTTTGTTGATCACTAAAATTATTTTTCTGAAATTGAAGAATTTGTTTGTCACTTTTCCAAGAATTGCCCCTAAAGTGTCCATATCAACTGCAAATTTCAGCATTTAATCCATTTCACTCCTGTATTCTGTATGTAACAACCAAACATCATGGTGTTTATGGTATTTTTTTTTTACCTGTCATGATTCATAAATCAGAGGCATTTACAAGGCACTTTTGAATGAGACACAATAATTGAACACTGACCTGTGGCAAAACCATGAAAGTGTGTTTACTGTCAAAATATCATTTTACATTATAGTAATTTTTCTGGTCATGATATTACAATATAAAAGAGTCATTCATGAAAATCAGTCAAAGCGTTGGCCACTTGAAACCAGTGTAATGCTGTCCATCAGGGTTAGGGAAGCTGCCCCCTATCTTTCTCACACAGCAAGAGGGCAACGGTATTCTGTGGTGGTGACCAACAACTCCCCAACACCAACGGACCAATTGTCTGTATGCTGTGTGTCTGTATTTTCTGAAAGTACACAAATGTATTTATGAATTCAGGTTTTATTTCTTTGCTCGAGTAAATAATCAAAAAGTTGAATCTCTAGATCTAGGTTTATTTTTAGGAGTAAAGCTATACTAATATTACACCTACTCGTGCGGTGGAAAATCCATAGCCTGATGATACTGTAGCCTGTATTGTAGATAGGCAACTTCCAGCACCCAGTGGTCTAGACAATTGGCCTGGAAACTTGGGTGGTCAGTGATGCAGCTTAGTGGGGCCTTATCTGGTTCCAGCTCAGAGTATTGGCTGATCTTTCTGGTCATCTTTTCAAATTGTTGACAACATGAAGACTCCACAGCAGATGTCATCACAACACATTGTGTACACGAACACCTAGCAAAGTACAATTTAAAATGACACTTTCGAAGTACCCAAAGTTAAACTTACAAAAGAAAAACCATAACAAATAAAACTTACACAAGAAGAGCCATAACGTGGCACTTGACAGCTGTCAGTGTCAAATGCAAAATGTAAACAAGGACCATGTGAAAATTAGGTCAATGCAATCTCCGGTTAGAATATCTTATTTTTTTCCATTTTGCGCGTATGTAGGTATTAACAAGTAGAATAGTTTTAAATTATTCACAATTATTTAGGCAGTTAATTATGGGATATTTTGTTACGAACCAGTCAGTATATCCAAGCCGATCCTTATTTTCCTGACCATGGCCCTGCCCACGACCACGATGATCACCATTTTCGGTTTGATTTTCTCCCGCTGGGGTACTTCTCACCTGTTCAAATTGATACCCTTGTACCCCAGGACAGAAATCATACTCTTCATTTTCATCTGAAGGTGAAGAATCATCTGAGGGAGATTCGTCAGACAACATCGCTTCCGCTGCTGTATCCGCCATTGGGTTTACATGGGCTAAGTAACTCGGCAACGCTCGGCGTCCTATAATCTACATCACAGTCACTTCGGCAATTTCCGGGATGAACTTCAACAATCACATACAAACCGTTGATTTTTCATCAATTACTCCTCAATTTGCAATTTTATTCAAAAATTAACAACAGTTTCTGAAAATATAAGTCCATCTTTATCAAATACATTTTGGGACCCCATAGTGTCTTTACATGCCCTTTAAGAAAACCACTACATTGTACATCGACATGAAACAAACTTTTCGGAATTTGAAGCAAATTCACTTAAGCTACCATCAACGTTTAGTGAGCATTAACGTTTGTGTCAGCTCTTCTCTTCACAAAGCAACTAGTCACGTAGCAAAAACGAAGGACTAGCAGGCAAGCTACAACTTAAGTCCAAGCTTGAAATCGATTGATAATGAAATGGACAAACTTTGGAGGACAAAACCACAGCTCTTACTGAAAAACCTCGAAGACTCTAGAGTAGATTTGCAATGTGATATTCTGGCCATGTATAACTAATGTTCTCATGCTCGACCCAATTCTGTAGCACTTAAATACAAACCGGATTCGGTTGAAGTTGGGAAATCCTGTAAAATGTAAATAAAAACAAAATACAATGATTTGAAAATCCTTTTCAACCTATATTCAACAGACAACATATTTAATGCTCAAACTTATACAGTTTATTTTATTTTTTAAATAATAATTAACTTAGAATTTCATGGCTGCAACACGTGCAGTAGAAGTTGGGAAAGGGCATGTTTACCACTTTGGTACATCACCTTTCCTTTTAATAACACTCAATAAACGTTTTGGACGAGAGGAGACTAATTCTTTTAGCTTCTATTGTGGAATTCTTTCCCATTCTTGCTTGATGAACCGCTTCAGTTGTTCAACAGTCCGGGGTGTTCCCTGTCGTATTTTACGCTTCATAATGCGCCACACATTTTCAATGGGAGACAGGTCTGGACTGCAAGCGGGCCAGGGGAGAACCTGGACTCTTTTACTTCGAAGCCACGCTGTCGTAATACATGCAGGATGTGGCTTGGCATTATCTTGCTGAAATAAGCAGCGGCGTCCATGAAAAAGATGTCGTTTGGATGGCAGCATATGTTGCTCCAAAATCTGTATGTACTTTTCAGCATTTATGTTGCCTTCACAGAAATGTAAGTCACCCATGCCATGGGAACTAATCCACCCCCATACCATCACAGATGCTGGCTTTTGAACTTTGCGTTGATAACAGTCCGGATGGTCCGCTTCCTCTTTGGTCCGGAGGACACGACGTCCAGTGTTTCCAAAAACAATTTGAAAAGTGGACTCATCAGACCACAAAACACTTTTTCCATTGTTCATCAGTCCATTTTACATGAGCTCGGGCCCAGAGAACCTGGCGGCATTTCTGGATGTTGTTCATAAACGGCTTTTGCTTTGCATGATATAGTTTTAACCCACACTTACTGATGTAGTGACGAACTGTATTTACTGACAGTGGTTTTCTGAAGTTTTCCTGAGCCCATTTGGTGATATCCTTTACACACTCATGTCGGTTTTTAAGGCAGTGCCGTCTGAGGGATCAAAGGTCACGGTCATTCAGTCTTGGTTTCCGGCTGTGGCGCTTACGTTCAGTGATTTCACCAGATTTTCTGAACCTTTTGATGATATCATGGACCGTAGATGTTCAAATCCCTAAATTCCTTGCAATTTTGCTTTGAGAAATGTTCTTAAACTGTTCAACTATTTTGTCACGCAGTTGTGGACAAAGTGGTGAACCTCGCCCCATCCTTGCTTGCGAATGACTGAGCATGTTTGATGAGGCTCCTTTTATACCCAATCATGATACCCACCTGTTCCTAATTAGCCTGATCACATGTGGGATGTTCCAAATAGATGTTTGATTAGCTTTTCTCAGCTTTCTCAGTATTTTTTGCCACCTTTCCCAACTTCTACTGGACGTGTGCAGCCATGAAATTTTAAGTTAATTATTATTTGGCAAAAAACAATTAAATTTATCAGTTTGAACATTAAATATGTTGTCTTTGTAGTGTATTCAATTGAATATGGGTTGAGAAGGATTTTCAAATCATTGTATTTTGTTTTTATTTACATTTTACACAATTTCCCAACTTCAACCAAATCCGGTTTGGTGAAAAGGCACATTGTCATTCTAATTTGGTTGACCTGAAGGAACAGAAACCATAATCCTAGGTTCATGTGTGCGAGATGAATGACTCAAAACCGTTTGTGCATGAACATGCATCTGTAACACCATGCAAAGAGAGAACAGAATAATACTCTCTTGGGAAAGCTCTGGAAACTTATGCATACAAACAGGAAACTGTGTGAATAAAGTTCCCACACTGTGACAGAGTTACACTCAAAGGGCTTAAAAACAACCCAAAATATTTTTGCATTACATACTGCACATAAATATATAGTATATTTTTGGATGTGGTTTAGACTGGTTTTAATTGCCTAACGTGCAACTGGCGCCCTGCGGGCCATATACGGTCCCACCCACACTCAGAGTAGCCCTTCAATAGATTTATGAACACGACTGCAAAATTTCCTGTACCATTTTAATTTTTAGCTGTGTTACAACCATTAGTGTGAATTGTTGTTCGTCTCTATTTGCCCTGGGATTGGCTGGCAACCAGTTCAGGTTCTCCGCCTACTGCTGATAACTCCTGGGATAGTCTCCAACATGCCCGCAACCCCCGTGGGGACAAGCAGTACAGATAATAGATGGATGCAAATTTAAAAAAAAAATCTTATCCTACAGTTGGAAAAAACAATATTACCAACATAACTCAGTTGCTGTCTTTAAACTCCCATGAATAGGAATTTGTAACAATCTGACGTGTATCAGCCTTTGCTGCCCGCTTTATTTGCTAACTAAACCAGACACAGTCGATAAATATTCAGCAATGACCACTTATCTAGCCATCTCCAGGTTGACATGGGAGTTGGCAGCCTCGTAAAAGTTGTTCCGACATTCTTTAATCTGCTGCCATACCTTGTATTGCTGTCATATAGTGTTTTCATGACACAACATAATTGTCAACACGACACCATCCCGAAATTTTAACTAATAGCTAATTAAAAATGGTAAAAAATGGAAATTTATTATGCTATCATAGATTAAATTTGTATAGTACAGCGGCAGATTAACAGCATTAGCGGCTAGCAGCTAGCTGCTCGCTGGTTGACCATTTGCCAGATGGCTTGCGATTGCCAGTGGAATATTTTTCAAAGGGAGTTCTATCGATCCACACATAGACATATACTAATCAAAGGGAGTTCCATTCATCCATCCATTATCTGAACCACTTCTCACGAAGGTTGCAGGCATGCTGATGCCTATCCAACGGACTTTGGGCTGTAGGCAAGGGACACGCTGAAGTGGTTGCCTGCCAATTGCAGGGCACAGAAAGATGAACAACCCTTAGCACTCACACCTACAAGTAATTTGATTGCTCAATCGGCCTACCATGCATGTTTTTGGGATGTGGGAGGAGCTTGTGGAAACCCAAGCAAGCACGGGGAGAACATGCAAACTCCACACAGGAAGGCCAGAGCCGGAATCAAACCCAATAGACAAAATTTAATCTGCATGGTTAGCTTTGATGCTGACAGCCTGACACAGATGCAGTTCTGACTGATCCATGTTTAACAAACCAAGCTTACTTAAATACAGCGGAAAAAAAGTCCTACTTTCGTTTCAACATCACTTCCAGTCTGAGGCTGAAGAAAATTTTATTAAACATCAAACACAGCATCGGTATTTTGTGACCATACCATTCACACATTTCATGTCATTTCCACACAATCTGCAGTCAAACACATTTCTTTAACAGACAAGCTATACCCCCAACTAAATTATCGGTGGTTTTGTCTTATTTACGAATGTTAACACACAACTTCCCACAAAAGTAAAAACAATATTCCAAACCTTAGATACAGTATAAAAACCTCTGCTTCTGCAATTATATCAGTTCAAAGGCCATATATCTCAGGTGATAAAAACAAAAAAACAAAAGAAAAACTGAATAATTGACACACTGCCAATAAATTAAATTGGGCCAATCACAGCTGATTCCAGTGTGGCTTAGACTCAGTGGCTACGTAAGAGGAGGACTTTGAGGAGTGAATTTTTTTGGGGGAAACATAAACAGCAAAAGACAAACACTGTAATGTCTGGATGAGGAATAGGAAGAGCAAGGGGCGCATGGAGAAAAGCAGGCCCAGTGAGAGAAGCAGGAGCAGTGAGAGGTCCAGTAAGAGGAGCAGGCCCAAAGAGAGGGCAAGGTAGAGGTGTAAGAATGTGCAGTGGTGGCATTGCAAGAGCTAGAAGAACAGTTGTCAGTGATGAAATTCGTACCAATATCATTGACAAGACCTTTCACTAAGAGAGGCTGTACTACTGTACCTTCAGTAGTAAATAGTAAAGGAAAAAAAACAGATTTTCTTTTGATCGGAATGCTTGATTGCAAGCAAATACCTGCATGTAAATCTGAAACAAAGAAGTCTATGCAGTTTTTATAGTCTCAACAATAACTAGTATTTTGAAACTTGGTGTACTTTCGTTGACAGCATGTAGTTTGTGAAGTGAAAACAAGTGTCATTGTTTGACAGAATAATTCCATTTTGAGTCAGATTTCTAGTGTTTTGGTAAAGTTAATATGTGATGAGAAAGATATGTTCTATTTTGAAATAAAGAGTTAGCATATATTCAACAAAATGTGTTTTTGAGAATAAAATTATCCATATAACCAATTGTGTTTTGTAGGTGTGAGTCTGTGCTAAGAGTTTAGAAAATTTATACAAAGTATGGCTAAGCTCTTGTTAAAATATTAGTATTGTTTGTGTCTTGTTCACCACAGTCCAAGATTCCAGGCGTGGGCTTTGTGAAAATTCATGCTCCATGGAATGTTCTCTGTCGAGAAGCAGAGTTCATGAAGCTAAAGATGCCCACCAAAAGGGTAAGGATTATTCACAATTTCCATTGAAGTTGTGATTACTATATATATATATATATATATATATATATATATATATATATATATATATATATATATATATATACACACAGATAGTGGTGATGTGTACTTGTCAAAGAGAAAAACAGATGACATTTTTGCACTAATTAGTTAGTTTTAGAAACACAAAATATAGTTTTACTTTATCATCTTGCTCTGAACAGGGTCACCATGGTACGTGCGTGCGTGCGTGCGTGCGTGCGTGTGTGTGTGTGTGCGTGTGTGTGTGTAAAAGCACATGCCCATGCAGATTTACAAATTGATTTTTTTGTAGGTATATGAAGTTAAGAAGTCAAGTGGTGTGATAGAGAAGCTTAATTTACTCATCAGTAAAGTTCTTGAGCCTCTTCATCCTCATGTTGAGGAGCCTCAGCCAAAGAACATCAAACACCTGTCACACACCTTTTCCAGGGAAAAGCAACACCTGTAAGTACAAATTTTTGTTTACACTAAACTCTTTCAGCTTTATATGTTTATGGAGAAAGAACAATAAAATAAATTTGTGGTCAATGCATCTGCTCCTCTGTATTCTTTGTTTAGGTTGCATTATTTAAAAGATGCTCTATTTTAGGTCGAATTGCTTGCAGATCAAACTGTGACACTTTGCATTTCCAAACCTAAAATGAGACCACTGGTCATATTGGAGAACCAGGAACTCCCGCTTCCAGGAACTCAAAATTCCTGGGCTGTTTGGTCTGAAAAGGGGCTAATAACTACAAAGACACCAGATTGCCTCCTGTTCAGTGGTTGTCAACCTTTATGTGTCATACTTGTGATTGAGAAAAGGAGAAGAGAAGAAGAGAATACCTCATCCCCCAAAGCTGCAATGTGTTTTTAAAAGTCTAGGATGGTGGTAACTATTGCTCACTATTTCACTAGGAAGGTATAAAATGTCCACTAGTACCACTAGTTGGGCTCTTCCCAACCTTACTAGCTGACTCGTGAGGTTCAAAATGTTAACTAGTTAACTAGTAAATATTATCAAGATATCTACTAGTTTACTATTTGGTAGCATTTTAGCGTCACTTGTTAATTAGTTAAAAACATTTTTTTTCTAGTGAACTAGTTCAGTCCATAGCGAGTCACTAATAACACAGATTTTTATTGAACTAGTGAACAAGTGGAATTCATTTTTGATCACTAGTTTCATTGAGTTTCTGTGCAACTAGAGACAAAGCGCGTAACTCGCGTGGCTCAATGTCCAACAATGCTGACAAACACCAAACTAGTGAAGAACACTAATGTCTGATATCAACGATATGGGATAAATGCTTGAATGGATTGCCATTCTGCAAAGCATCATATCCTACATATCCTACATTATATCCTACAATCAGTCTATCAGTCTAGTCCTTAACCATAACTGGCCCATGAGTGCTATACCCTCCGTGGCTTTGATGTTTGAGGAACACATATGAAATTTCCTGTTCAGCATATTTGAGTGAGTGTACATTTTATTTAATTGTTGGTAATTGTCCTTGTTATAAAAACAAAACATCTGAAATACAATAGCCAACATATCGCATCATTACATGCATCAAGGAACTTGTTGCACAAACAAAAAATAAAAAGTGATTGAAGTGATGAAGCAAAAGTAATTTCCGATCATCTGTGGACCATGAATTTGCGTTTCTTTTCTTGGCATCGTATTGTCATATTGAGTACCGTATTTTCCGCACCATAAGGGACTTCAGATTGAAAGACTCAATTGCAGGGGCTAATTTGTATTTAATCCACACATACCGCATTATAGGGTGCAGTGTTGGAAAAGTTCATTTTCTACAGGGATTAGTTCAAAGTTCAGTTCACAAATTTCAAAATGAACTAGTTCAGTTAATTGTTCATAATTCATAATTTATTGACTAAGTTTAAGACTTTATTTCAGAGCAAATGCATTATACACATCTACTGCACAATTTGTAAAATAATGTATTGTCATTATTAAAAACTCAATCAAGTTTCTGAAGGAATATCATGTGAAGGCTGAGAGGCTGAAGGAAGATTTTTGGAATGTGGTATGATGTCAAATGACAGTGAATGACATGGAATGATATACAATGACTCAGAATGAACTGAACTTGTAGAATGGAATGGTTCAAATTGGTGAAAAAATGTGCAAACTGGAGATTAATATATTGTTGGATTTTGTCCACAATTTAGGGAGCGCGTTATCTGCGCCTCACGGCAAAAGCCATTGCTAATCACCTGTTATCCAATTTACTCACTGCGTGCTCGTTTGATTTCTTCAGATTTAGGAAAATGCTAAGACACTGAAGCACAAATTAGACTTACACAGGTTGGTTGAGTTTAATCACAATTCTTGTTCAGACAGCTCTGTTTTCAGGAAAGTACAATACAGCGCTGGGCCCTTCAAGAGCGGAAAGTCTCCATTCAGAAAAGGCAACGTTCAAGGTTCTTTGGTTAGCTTATATCAGCTGCACATGCCAGTGTGGGCCGAGTTTGATGGGTGATGAGTCTTTGGGGTGGGGCAAGTTCGCCATGGGAGTGGGTGCTGGTTATGGGCGATTCGGTGTGTGTGGGGGTTGTTGTCTTCCATCCCGTCTTTCGGCCTTGGCTATCATCTTTGGCCAAGTCCTTGGCTGGCTCCCTCTGGCACCTGCTGGTTTTATCTCCACGAGACCTTCCTGTGAACATTCTTCTCCAATCTTGGACATACACTGTCGTACCTCATTCTTTCAATTTTGTCATTTTGTACAAAATTATGTTAGCTTTTGGCTGTGACATCATTAATCTAGTGCTGTTCTTTTGATACTTCATGTCTTTGCTTATTCTTAGCTTAATCATGCTTCTTTGGCCAAGTCCTTGGCTGGCTCTTTTCTTTTCTTTGTTCGGCAAACTATTTCCCTCTGTGCAGAGCGTTCAGTAGTAATCAAAAACTGGCGTCTAGCATTAGTCAAAACATAAGATACAATCAAGTACTGAACGGTCAAGACGACTCTGGCCGTGTCCATGATTTAGAGAAAAAACATCAGGCATGCATTACACAGTTCCTTAAGGGTCATTAAGCTATTTAGGCAATATATCAAAAGTCATTTGTTATTTCAAAGTGCTCAGAAATATATATCAGATCATAAAGTTATAAAAACCTTTCTCATCACCACTTATCAAAAATGTCTAGTTATGTCTTCTTTATTGATTTGGTGTGTAAGTATAATTATATACTTAAAATGTTTCTTTTATTTATTTAATATGTGAATATACTTGTCTGCTTATGTACTTTATTCAATGAGGTTTGAGCATATCTGTTTTTGTAGCTAGGCAGGACTTTTTGTATTTCGACCTCATTCCTTCAATATAAACATTTGACGTTTGAAGAGTTTGTAAATTTAGTGAATGGGAAAAATAAGTGAGATGACTTTAATGATCTAATGATGTGGGAAGTGGAAGGTTTGCATCGATCAAATGTGAAAAAAGTACTAGAATGATTTTGGGGCACAGTAGAAAGCGCTTTGAGTACCAAAGGTAGAAAAGCGCTATACAAGTGCAGCCCATTTACCATTATCATATGAGAGGCTGTTGAAGTTAAACTATTTGAAGTAAATGACAAAAAAATCATTATTGTTAAATGTTTCATAATGATGTTGGATGTAGTCTTCACAACTTTTTTAAAAGTGACTAGTGACTCAAATCTACTCAACTTAAGTCTTGTTGTAGCTTGTTCCTCTTATTTTGTTCCTCTCTTCTTATTTTGTTTGTCGTGCCCAATGTTTATATTGTCTATTTATCTATTCATGTATTTAATGTTAATCGATTATTAATTCATGCTATTTTGCATGTTTTTACAATTTATGTAGCTACTGCATAGTATATCTATCTATCTATCTATCTATCTATCTATCTATCTATCTATCTATCTATCTATCTATCTATCTATCTATCTATCTATCTATCTATCTATCTATCTATCTATCATATTTTTCGGACGAAAAGTCGCTCCATACGATATGTATGCTAACGTGACATAAACACAAACGAGAAGCTGAGAACGGGCCTGATGTAACAATAACAGTTATTCAAATAACTATAACATAAATAACACCTTTATCGAACCATTTGTGTCACTCCAATTCATTAAATCAGTCAATCGTCCTTTATGTCAACAATGCCAGCCGGGTGCGCGCCGCTGACGGCGGTTGCACTTCAAAATATTCCACAGGCCCATATAACTATATATGAATTATATATCAAATAACTATTATATAAGCAATAATATTATCAAACCATCTATGTCACTCCAAATCATTAAATCCATCGATCGTCCTATATGTCAACAATGCCGGCCGGGTGCGCGCCGCTGACGGCGCTTGCACTTCAAAATATTCCACAGGCCTTCATATAACGATATATAAATTATATATCAAATAACTATTATAAAAGCAATAATATTATCAAACCATCTGTGTCACTCCAAATCATTAAATCCATCGATCAAATTCCTCGTCCTTTGTCAACAACGCCGCGCGTGCGCCCTGACGTCACGTCAGCCTCGTCGTTATTCCACAGATCTAGTATATAACTATATTGTAGCGTTAACAAAGTACAAGGTAAGACGTGGGTTTGGTAAACGGCTCTTTAACAAAACAAGAGTTCAACGAGCCAGCAACTACTGAACTGTAACGATAAAAACATATACAAGTTGCTACACGAAATAAAATATATCAAATAACTATAAAATAAATAGTTCACTGCCACACGGCCCAAAGCACCGGCGTGGACTTCCAGGCGTGTGGCGGCGTGGACTTCCATCCCCGGAGGTGGCACTTCCAGCCACGGAGGTGGAAGAGAGCTCCATAGAACAGGACCGGGCGTGCGTAAAAGCCATGTCCGAGCCCCATCCACCGTCCCCGGACAGCCACCCGGCCGAGCGCCGGCCCCCGACTTTCGTCCACGGAGATGAAAGAGAGCTCCGTAGAGTAGGACCTGGTGTGCGTAAAAGCCATGTCCGAGCGCCATCCACCGTCCCCGGACAGCCACCCGGCCGAGCGCCGGCCCCCGACTTCCATCCACGGAGGTGAAAGAGAGCTCCGTAGAGTAGGACCGGGCATGTGTAAAAGCCATAATAGTTTTTCAAGCCTTCTGTGTCACTCCAAATCATTAAATCCTTCAAACTCTTCGTCCTCCGTGTCACTTACAAACAAAGGCGCTAATGATGCCGGTAGTACGTGGGCCCTTCGGCATCTTCGTCATCCCGTGATCGAATCTTTGTCCTTTATGTAAACAACCGCCGCGCTGCGCCGCGCCGCGCCGCTGACGTCACTTGAAATTCAAATTTCAGTAATCCCTTGCTACATCGTCGTTCGTTTATCGTGGTTTCCCTTTTTTTTTAATTTTGAAAATTTGTGTAAACATTCACATATAGGTCGCTCCTCAGTATAAGTTGCCCCCCACCCAAACTAAGAAAAAAACGCGACTTATAGGCTGAAAAATACGGTATCTATCTATCTATCTATCGACCGACCGACCGACCGACCGACCGACCGACCGACCTGTCTGTCTGTCTGTCTGTCTGTCTGTCTTTCTGTCTGTC
Organism: Syngnathus floridae; assembly: GCF_059516105.1. Lineage (NCBI taxonomy): Eukaryota > Metazoa > Chordata > Actinopteri > Syngnathiformes > Syngnathidae > Syngnathus > Syngnathus floridae. The sequence goes on along the minus strand of NC_142418.1, from coordinate 4,213,257 downwards.
TGTCTGTCTGTCTGTCTGTCTGTCTGTCTGTCTGTCTATCTATCTATCTATTTAATCTATCTAATCTATCTAGCTCGTCGCCACTTTCATCACAGCCAACAGTGATTTTCCTTGCTGATGATTTGTGCGGTCCTATTATGATGAAATAGTAATACTTTTGTGTCCGTCTCTGTCAACAGGTTTGATCTTTCAGACAAAGATTCCTTTTTTGACAGTAAAACCAGGAGCTCAATAGTAAGTCAACTTAGGTCTGTTAGTGATACAAAGATATCAATTGCCAAGGTTTTAGTTGGTTTAGCTTATAGGTCTCAAACCCGCAGTCTGTGGGCCAATTGCGGCCTGTGGGATGATAATTTGCGGCCCTCACCTTAATATGAAAGTTTAATGTTAGTGTGACCTGCAATTTTGATATGTATGGTTGTGTGCGGTGCTGATTGGAATGTGTCTTTTTGGGGAGCACATAGTACTTCTGCGAAAACCTCTTTTCTACCTTGAACTTCAATAAGTCCAAGTACAGGTCCAGACTTACTGATGAGCATCTTCAAGGTCTCAACTACTTCCTCCTTCACACCAAATGTGGCTCAACTATGGGAGAGGAAGCTCTGCCAGTTCTCTAACAGCAAGAAGTAGGCAGGAGCCTACAATGTTAAAGTTGTGGTTTAATTTTGAGAACAGGGGTGTAAAAGTTTTTATCTGAGCCTAAAAAACACAATTCGGCCCAGCCTCATCCCAAACTCTACCGTCAGTGGCCCCCAGGTAAATTGAGTTTGAGACCCCTGGTTTAGCTGGTTAGAAACATAAAACAAATTCATGCAAACACATTTGATCAAAAATCAGTTTAACTTGGTGAAGGTCGCAACACTCTGAGATGGCATCTCAGCTGAACTGAACCCAAACCAAAAAATGGCTTGTCCTTGCTATCAGTGTTGAACGACACATTTTGTCAATATTTCTATCGTAATGCATTAATCAACTTGTTTTTCTTTTAGGTTTATGAAATCCTAAAAAGGATTAAATGCAAGGCCAAGTACAGCATGAGTAAGTCTGACAGCTTTAAAAGAAACAATTCAGAAGACAAGATCAAAGCAAACCTACTAATTTACTTTTATTTTGACTGCTTTATTTATTTACTACTATTTTTAAATTAATTCATTTACTACTATATTAATTACCATTTAACATTCCAGTCTCGAAATGTTTTTTATTGTTGTGTCATATAATGTCCAGTCCAATCCAAACATCAGCTTTCAGAATATTCACAGCCTTTATAGCCTTGATAATTTCCACAAAATTCCAGTATATTACAGGCTGATTTACACATCTTTGCTGGTATCCTTGCTAAAGAAAAATAAACAAACAAAAAAACACAAACAAAAAACAACATTGGCCAGCATGGTTTGGTTGTGTTTTCATGCTGACCTGGTGTCAACAGCAAGACCAACAGCAAAAGCAGCTAAAATTTGAAAAGCCAAACCTTCAGTCACGCTATGAAATGACCCAAAGTCACCCAGCATGGCCAGTATTGCTGGATGAATTTGGCTGAGTTGGCTGAGAATTTTTTTTTTATGTTGAAGCCATTCAGTTGTTGATTTACTTTTGACGTTTGGGTCATTGTCCTGTTGCATCTCCTATTCTCAGTTCCACTTCAAGTGAAAGATGGTTTTGTGTTCTTCAGCCAAATTTCTGAATAAATATGTGAATCAATTTTCCTGTCGATGTCAATGCAGCTCTGCCCACCCTTTTGCGCGAGCATGATACTAGGTCTATGTGGTTACTATACTATGTGGTTGTTTCTGTATTATAACCTTTCAGTGCAAAGTATCACTGCTGTCCTTGAAAATCAAACTAGATCTTCAGCCAGGATGGCTGATCCAGTCATGGATGAAGAAACTCAGTGTGGGAGGGTGGTTATGATGTAAAACAGCCTCACTATTAGTTAATGGATTCCGCTGAGCAAATTAGGGGAGATTCAGTGTATTTATTTATTTATTTATTTATTTATTTATTTATTTATTTATTTATTTATTTATTTGGGGGTATCATTATTATTAATACCAAAGATTTATAATAATTTTATGATCACCTTTTCTTCACCGGCAGGTATCACCAGTCTCTTAGGTAGTGGTGTCTATACAGCTGCTTATCCTCTCCACGATGTGAGTAGACTTTGCAAAACAACAAAACCTAATGTTAGTCTCGTAATTAGTTAATGATAATACAAAAACTAACATATGTAAAAGTTTACAATTCTCAAACATCTTCAGAACATTTTAGAATATTGTTTAGTGAATGATTTAGAGTATTAATAGGTGATATCTTATTTTGCAGGGGTGAATGAAATGTCAAATCCATAAGTGTTACAATTTTCTGCAATTCACCAATACTTCAGGGATTAATTTCTTTCAGTGCAAGAGCGCGACCAATTTTGAGGTTTCTGTACACCGATATTTGCAGCAATTTTAAAGTCTTGGCAAAACACTACCCCAAAAACATTGCACCGTCAAAATCTTGCACTCCAAGTTGTAAGTGTGTTTTTACTATATCTTTATCTTTCTGTCTATAGGGAGATATTGATGAAGAAAGTGCAGAGCCAAATGACAGAAAAGTAAGTATTGCTATGACAGTCCCCCTCAAAGTCTTTTCAGATTTAATTAATTTATTTAATTTTCAAATCAGGCGGCTCGGTGGAACACTGGTTAGCACGACCGCCTCACAGTTAAGAGGGTGCGGGTTCGATTCCACCTCCGGCTGTCCCTGTGTCGAGTTTGCATGTTCTCCCAGGGCCCGCGTGGGTTTTCTCCGGGCACTCCGGTTTCCTCCCACATCCCAGATAACATGCTTGGTAGGCCGATTGAGCACTCCAAATTTTCCCAAGGTGTGAGTGCGAGTGCGAATAGTTGTTCGTCTCTGTGTGCCCTGCGATTGGCTGGCAACCAGTTCAGAGTGTTCCCCGCCTACTGCCCGATGACTAATGGGATAGGGTCCAGCACGCCCGCGACCCCCGTGGGGACAAGCGGTACAGATAATGGATGGATGGATGGAATTTTCAAATCATAAAGAGAAGGATTTGTGAATAACTGATCTTTTGATCAATACAACGCTGGTAATAAATACACAGTCATAGTCATACATAGTTTAATTAATTAATTTAATTTTCAAATCACAAAGACAAGGGTTTATGAATAACTGATCTTTTGATAAATACTGGCAATAAATATACACAGAAATAAACATTACAAACAATGTAGTAAATAACAGTACATAAACTAAAATAAATTCTGGAAAAACAACTGAACCATAAAATATAAAGATATGTTTTACTCTAAATGTACCTTCACATCCATACATTTTCATTTTTGTTAGTGGGTCTGCGGTTAACAAATTCCGTTGCTAGAGCACCGGTTTAACCCCAAGTTCCATGAACTTGCTGTCGTCCATCAGTGTTTTCCGACTCCCTAATTTTCCGATGCTCAATTTAGCATGCGATGTCCGTCGACTTGTGTCAGCGTGACATTTGCAATCGGCCCTCTCTCTCTCACTTGTGTTCCATCAAACAGCACTCCCCCTCCCTCATCCTTACTCAACTCAGTACATTCATGTGTAAAGGGCACATCAGTGCTACATACATTACCTTAACGTTAACATTGCAACTTATAACAACATCTTCTCAAATAGTCAATTCAACAAACAATCATCTTTTTGTGCCCAGATTATATTATGACAAAGCAAGATATAATAAAGTGTATTTCAGCTTTCTCTACTTGTGGTTAACATTCTCATCTCTTAACAATGATCATGGGCTTTCCTAGTTAGCCGTTTAAAATATTCAAGCAGTTTCAATATAATATGTCAAAGCAAAATAATATATAAAATCATTCAAATTTGCGTGTCTATGTTTAATCCAGAATAAGTCTTTCTAGTCACTTAACAATTTTGACTACTGATCTTCTATCAGGTCAATTTAACTTTAGCACCATCCTCTGGTGAAGTCCGAAATGGCATTGGAGGTTGACTGGTTCAACCAACAAGCCCCTCTTTTCCGGTTTAATAATTATTAATTTTGAAAAATTTACTTTTACACTACCCTTACTCAGGCCCCCTCGTTCAGGTCTCTCATGTCAAGCTTTTGTCACCATCTTCTGGCGAAATTTGGAATTTCATTTAGGCCAACTGTCTAGGCCAGACATGGGCAAACTACGGCCCGCGGGCCACATCCGGCCCACAGGGCCGTTTAATCAGGCCCGCCAAACCTGAATAAATTGCATTATTGACCTTTTTTTTTGGTCATTTTCCCTGCAATTAGTATGTTTCCCCAATAGATGAGGAAGCGCCCGCCCGCGCATTTACTCCCGGAAGCTGTGTCAGAAAGCTCGGTGCACACTCACAAGTGCGTGTACGTACTAAGTAGTACGGACCCGGCGCACTCCGGGCTCTTTTTCAATCAGTGCGGAATTTCGAGTGTAGGCTGTGACGTCAGCATTCTCGTAATTTGTGCGCTGAGCTTTCAGATACAGTTTTACATTAATGCCACCCACAAACCTTCCCCTGGAATCCTTCCACGAAAATGAGTGGCCCGAGGAAAAGAAAGGTGACACCGAGTGCCGAGTGTTTAAAAAAAAGAGAGGACAATTTGGCTCGACCTATGTGTGTGAGCAGACGTTCCGCCACATGAACGTCAACAAAGCCCGTCACAGCTCTAGGTGAACGGACCGACACCGCGGCTCTATCCTAAGAATTACCACAAAATTTTTTTACTCCAGACCATGATGCACTAGCAAAAAAGGGAGACCAAGAATACTATTGATTTCTTTATTACTTTATTTAGAAGTATTCTTTCACTGATTCTTCAAGATGATGTATTTGGTCAGATGGCTTGCCGTTTGATGTGATTTCGCCTCATTAGATAAACATATTTCATAAATCTGACCTGCAGGCGCTGAAGTGATGGAAACTATTATTTATAATAACAGTGTCGTATTTAATGAGAATCACTGATAGTAGTTTTTTGGTGAAATCTTTTTTTAATGCTGTTAATAAATGCATTTGTTTTCAAAAAGCTTTTTTTGAATATCCATGCTTTACTACCTACTGAAAGTACAAACTGTTAGGGTTTTTCAGATTATCCTTATCGTATGATTATGTTGGAATGCAACCGGTAATAAATACCTAGACTCTAGGCCAAATCCAACACTTATTCACGCACCATCTTAACCTTTATGTCACACGTCAAGAGACATAGCCAAAATGTATGTGGACATCTTAGCTTGTGTGCACACCAACCTCTGAAAATGTTAGAATGATTGCCCCTATATTTTCCATTTTATTAATGCGTTTTCCTCATTAGGTGACATAAGTTTCTTTGCAGAAGTGCACATAAGTGGTGCGCAAGTGCGCATCCACACTGAAAACAGTCATGTGCGCAGGGATGTCGCTAGAAGTTTTAATAGGGTGGGCCTGAAAAAAAGTTGGCGGACCAATTTTTGCCCGAGTAAAAAGTAATATAATCTCAAATAATGCAGCGCAGAAACAACAGTAAGGTAAATATTATTTGACCTATTTGAGTGAAAAAGCGCACCCTGCTGTAAAAGGTAGACACTGGCACCTGCAAGTAGGTCCTCAACTTTCTATCATGACATTAGCAGAACAATAGGAATTCAACACTCGCTTCCCCAAAAATTATATTGATGAGTCATTATTCCTTCAACTACCGCAACCGTCAATTTAACGGCCCTATTCATTAAAAAAATAAGCAGCATCATTGATTTTTGCGAAAATTTGTAGGTCACTATGGTCTATTAAAATATACAGTAGAGGTGGCATTCAAAATACTGGTGAGGCTGTGTCTGAGGATGAGTAGTTGCTGAAAAGCTTCTGAAAGTGAGTCTGAGCGGAGCAGTCTCTCCCCTCGATAAAGAAAAGCTGCGTCTCATCACGTTTCCAACAATGTAAACTGTTTACTGTAAAATTAGATTCGTGGGACAAAATGACTGGTCCAGACTTACGTTGGCGATAGAGTTGAAAATCATGCTTTCCCGCCTGAAAGCATGGCATCCTCAATCCCCTGCTATTTAGATTGCTTAGCAATTACCTCATCATTAGGTTTGTGAATGACACAACCCTGGTGGGTTTAACCAATAACAATGGCAAATCTGCACACAGTACAGACAACAATGCTGTGTTGTAGTGTAGATTCCACAGTATACAGTGTAGTTTTGTGAAAGGTAAGAGCGCTGGCAAACTCTAGCATACGCCACTAAATTCTGATGGTACTTTATAGATGGTGTCACAAATGTGAAGTTCCTGGGAGTCGACTTTTCTTGTCATTGCATTAAAACTTGGGACACATAAGTACAGCAACAGAGGATAAAGATTTCATTGGATTTAGTGATTTGGAGTGACACAGATGGTTTGATCAACTTGTCAGCATGTTATTTATGCTATAGTCATTTGAATAACTCTTAATATGTTATGTTATCATACCAGGCACGTTCTCAGTTCGTTGTTTATGTGTCATGTATACAATTATTCAGCCTGTTGTTGCCTCTATTCTATTTTTATTTTAAATTGTCTTTCAAGATGACATGTCTGTTCTTGGTGTTGGATTTTATCAAATAAATGTCCCCCAAAAATGCAATTTATACTCAAGTGCAACTTAATATGTCTTTTTCTTCTTTATTATGCATTTTATGTCTGGTGCAACTTGTACTCCGGCGCGACTTATAGTCCGGAAGATACGGTATATGTATTGACTGCATGAGTTCTTTGGAATGACATACATTGACATGCTGGGTTAACAACTATGGTCGACTGTCTTTCTCAGCTACTGTACGAGGAGTGGGCAAACTACAGTGTCTTCTACAAGTATCAGCCCATTGGACTTGTGAGGTAAATCTGTCTGTCTCTCATTTCATCAACAATATCTGTCCATGTACCTTTTTATCTACCCAGCGATCCATTCGTCTACCTTGAAAAACATATAACACACTATAAAACATATCTGTTTGTGCCCTCATTTTAATGCTATCTTTTAGATGCACATTAAGTTAATTACCATAATTTTTGGACTATACACTAGACTATAAGCCGCACCAGCTAAAATTCGGGGTTATTTTAGTTTTTTTTCTTATACTATAAGCCGCACCGGACTATAAGCCGCACGTGCGCGCAAGTTATTCACAAAGAAAGACAGTACACAGAAAGCCTTTTTAAAGTTTTAATAACATACTTCAACATGTCTTTCTAAACGGTACCTGTGATGCAGCAATAGTACCGCAGCAACACGGAAGTGTGCACGCGAGTTATTTACAAAGAAAGATGGTACACAGAAAGCCTTTTTAAAGTTTTAATAACATACCTTAACATTTCTTTCCAAACACTGCCTGTGACGCGGCAGTTATACCGCAGCAACACAGAAGTAACACAGCACTAATAGGGCTGGATTAAAAAAAAACATACCGGTAAAAGTCACTGAGACGCGGCAGTTACACAGCAGCAACACGGTAGGACAGCACGAACAGGGCTGGTTTTAAAAACATACCAGTAAAAGCAAAAAAAGAGCCAGTAAAAGAGCCGTCTTCATCTTCCTCCTGTGCACTGAAACCATCTAAATCTTCCTCCTCAGTGTCAGATTGGAATAGCGTTAGATATCCTTCGCCATACACTTTCTCAATCTCTCTTTCGTCGTCGCTTTTATGCATTTCTCCTAGCATTTTCCATGATGAGGGTCTGTTCATGCTAATTTTATTCATGCACGAAGCGCTAAGTTACAATAAACTAGCGAGCTATGCATATAGCTCGAGAGTAGACGTGACTGGGAAATAAAGAAAGAAAAGGTGAAAACGATGTCATCAACAATGGGCCAAATCGACTGCCTTTAACTTAAAAGCGGTATAATATGCATTTCTTTTGTCCCCCATGTTGACAGTGTATAAAAGCTTCCTTTCAGTAATGTCCGCCTTGATCTCGTTCTGTCTCTTCTTTGTGTGAATTATACGGTAGTATTTGCCTGGCGGAGGAACATGCAATCAACACGCCACTTTTCTCCCCAGTGGCCGTGCCACATATCCCTCCACCCAGCAAAGCGGTGCTGCACAACAGCGGTCCACAGCCTTTTTACGAGTGTATAAAAGCGATCAAGTCATCACAAAAATTACAGAAAAAATCCTATATAAACCGCACCGGACTATAGGCCGCAGGGTTTAAAATTTGAGAAAAAAGTCGCGGCTTATAGTCCGAAATTTATGGTATGTATTGCGGTTTGGGGAAGTTCATGAAAAGGTAATGTGGCCCCTTTCTCTCTCTCTCTCTCTCTGTCTGTCTGTCTGTCTGTCTGTCTGTCTGTCTGTCTGTCTCTCTCTCTCTCTCTGTCTCTCTCTCTCTCTCTCTCTCTCTCTCTCTTCCCCTCTCCCTCCAACCTGCTTGAAAGGGTTATTTGACATGTTTTGTCATTTTCTTCAGGAAATACTTTGGAGAGAAGATTGGACTGTACTTTGCCTGGTTGGGACTCTACACCCAGATGCTGATTCCTGCTTCCCTCGTGGGAGTCATCGTTTTTCTGTATGGATGTGCAACAGTTGATGACAATATTCCAAGGTAAACTTCATTACAGTAGAATAAAATTCCTCAGACACGCACACGCATGTAAAAAACATACATTGCTGGGACTACACGTTGCTGCCACAAAAACGTTAACACGCAAACCCCACTCAGCAATGTATATTTGAGACGACAACCGACAGAGTGTGACTCAGATATGCTAGCCACTGCCACAGTTTTACCCGTTCCTTGCTCAAGGGCACCAAACTTACACAAGGCCGTGAACTGTGTTCCCTACATTAGAAGGGACTGTTCGTAGCCACTTAGCCATGACTCCCTGCGTCACATGAAAATATGAAAGTAAAGTTGTTATTTGAGTTTAGACATTAAGGCCTCTGCTTCTCATCACGCACAGGATATTATGACACATGCTGCCATTTGTCTTCAGTGTAGAGACAAAACACACGTTTAGTATTGGTGATAATGTTACTTATACTTTGGAAGAGATCACTTGTTGAAACCATTCGCAACATCCTGTGGGCTCTGGGCAGCACTGAAACGTGCCAAATAACAGGTTGATGAGACAATTTGTGCTGCAGATCTTTCACTATTTTGGTTTTGTCAGGATAGGAATCAGCTTTATTGACTAAGTTTGTGCATGCCAAACAGGGAATTTGACTCCCTTTAATTTGATCTCAGTCTCTGTACAACATTTAAGTGACTAACACTGACAACATTTAAGTGACGAGAACAGGATGTTAATGCACAATGATGATTCTGAGTCTCTATGAGTGGTGAGAGTTCATCAGAGCGACATCTAAAAATCCTAAAATGTGATTTCCAGGGATCTATTTTTCACATCCTGTCTCTTATAGTTCAAGTGTACCTATGATGAAAATTACAGACCTCTGTCATAATTTTAAGTGGGATAAACAATCAGTGGCTAACTATATAAGTATATGACCGTGTATGAGAATGAGTGAAACAGCAAGCAGATTTAAAACAGTCAATGGCATCCGTCTGATATCAATGATTTTTGCACCACAGACCGCTTCTGTGTATTTTGATAGACCGTTGAAGATCGGGTGCAATAACACCAAAAGGACAGTCCAGTCGGCGGCGGCGTTTGTTTGCTGTTGAGTCAAGCAGCCGCTGGCTGGTTTCCACAATGACTACGAAGAACAAGCCGGCCACCTTAATGGTTTTTCATGCGTTACCAGCACTTTATTTATAGTCTGGCCAACTTAAGATCTTGCTGCAGATCTTCTCTACCCATCTCTAGCATGGAATGCAATTGCTTTTTGTGAATTTTTTATATTTTGTGAATCTTTTATCTTTCAATCGATCTGTTTTTTCAAATAAAAAAAACTTCACAATATAAACCCCCCTCCCGCAAAGTAAAATTGTTCCAGCACAAAAAAAAAAAAACAGAGCCAACATTTTTCATGACCATTCAGCTGAACAGAACAAGATAAAGAAATCTTGATAGTATGTTCACTCCTTGGGATATTTTCAGCTGCCTAAAAGGTGATCAAACTTGCAGCTGATACATTGGTGCCTTTTAACCTAAAGTTTCACTTTTGCTAATTTTAAGACCTTTATATTGAAGTTTATATTCAAATTGTGTCTTACAGCATGGAGATATGCCACGAAAAAAACAACATCACAATGTGTCCTTTGTGTGATAAAGTGTGCAGCTACTGGAAGCTGAGTTCTGCTTGTGGAACTGCAAGAGCCAGTCACTTATTCGACAACCCAGCAACCGTATTCTTCTCTATATTCATGGCTCTTTGGGGTGGGTGAACGCACGCACACACAGAATATTTTAAATATTTTAAATATTTGCATTTTAGCTTCTCTCCTGACATGCTGGTTTAAATTATTGATGTCAATCTCAAACAGCATTAGAGTAATTTTGCTTGAAAAAACATTGTTGTGATTGTTATTATTGATTAATGTCATTTGTAAATCTCATTGACTATTTAGGAAAACAAATACAGCAAATGCCTAATAACTTGGAACTGTGTGTGTGTGTGTGTGTGTGTGTGTGTGTGTGTGTGTGTGTGTGTGTGTGTGTGCGTGCGTGCATGCGTGTGCGTGCGCGTGTGTGTGTGTCAAAAGAAAATTCTAGCTGATTTCATATTGTAAATCTAATATTTAAAAAAAAAGTTTCTTTATAATGAACTGCCCTGGAAATTAAGATAACAATAAACAGTCTGAGGGATTTAGTCTTTACAAGGAAGTTATTGTGTATAGGATACAAGTGAATTGAGTGAAAATGAATTAATATGATGTTATGAGTTGAATCTTGTTTTTAATTGACTCAAATAATGAATTCCTTTAGTGGGATCCAATATTCAGAACGGTATTTTCTGACTGTCAACTCTTTCAATTAAGCTTTACAACTGACTATATTTGAGTGGGATATGATTAAGATGATTCAAATTACAGTCAAACCTCGGTTTTCGACCACAATCCGTTCCAGAAGGCGGTTCGAGAAGTGAATCGGTCGAATTCCGAATCTATTTTTCCCATTACAAATAATGGAAACAATTTTAATCCGTTCCAAGACTAAAAAAAAGCGCCTTTTTTAAGCATTTTTGATTGGCTCATTTTTGTCCGATCGCGCAACTGCAGCGCACCGCCAACCGCGCAACTACACCGCGCTGGTCGCATTATTGTGACGGAGCCGTTGCTGAAATTTAGAAAATATTTTTAAAGTCCTGATGTACTTTCCAAAATTTAAGTGGACCTCAGTGCGCAGGGAGCTTAATTTGGTCCGATCACGCAACCGTAGCGCGCCGGGCGCTCACTGTCACAAGAGCGTCTTTGTGTTCCGAGTTTTAAGATGACACTGCTCTCGAGCCATGCCCATCTGAAGCAGTTCCTAATCCCGTTCGACTCGTCTATTTCCGTGGCACTGTCCTCGTCTTTTTTCTCTAAAACATTCGCCATGCTGGCTAAAACTTTTGCTAATTAGGCAAATGAGTAGGCAAATGATGTGACGAAAATAGCGCAAAATGCTGCCGAAAATAAGGTGGCTGTTGTCGCAATACTGCAGCCCCCCCCATAAGAACAACTTTCTCAACGGATCTGCACGCCCGCGACCCCTGTGGGGACAAAGCGGTACCGAAGATGGATGGGTGGATGGATGGATGGATCTACACCACAGGTATCAAACTCAAGGCCCGGAGGTCAAATACGGCCCGCCACATCATTTTATGTGGCCCGCGAAGACAAATTGTGCATCAAATTCGTGTCATTACTAGAATTGCAAATTGTCTTCACTTTTAATATCTTTTTTTTTTATATATATTTGACCAGTTTTTACTCGTCTGATTTGAAAACAAGTTATCTGTCAGTTTGTTTTGTAGCTTTTACTGTATATAATATGAGGTGCTCATACATTTATTTGGGTTGACAGTCATAATGGCCCACGGAAAGAAACTATGACTACAATGCGGCCCGTGAAAAAAATGATTACTACACTGATGACCAATTTAAAAGTAAATGTAATCTTGAACATGGAGTATTGATTATACACTTAAACAGCAGAAGCTTATATACACATTTTCAAAATATAAAAGATTACTTAGGACAATTCACCACCCCCTTTAGTGTCATAGCCATCTCAGAAACCTGGCTGAGCCTGGAGAAAGGGGTGGACTTTGATCTAGAAGGGTATGACCTAAACTTCATTAATAGGGATGATAACAGGGGAAGAGGGGCAGCCTTATATGTAGATAAAAGACTAAAATACAGGATTGTCAACTGTATGACTGCTGCCATTACGGATATATGTGAATGTATTGCCATAGAGATCAACATGGAAAAAAAGAAAATCACTGTCAGCTGTGTTTATAGAGCTCCTAGCTCCAGTATTGATAAATTTAAGGAAATAATGGAAAATATCATTACAAACATTGAGCAGAAGGTCACTTTTATTTTTGGTGATTACAACATAGATCTATTAAATCCTAATAATTTACCAGCCATTGATGAATTCACTGCTACAATGTACAGTATGGGCCTTTATCCGACCATGACAAAACCCAGCAGAATAACATGCCAATCAGCTACAATTATAGATAACGTATTTACTAATAACTTGGAAGACAACATGATAAGTGGACTACTAATAAATTATATAAGTGACCATCTGCCAGTGTTTGTTATTTATGACTGTGATTATAAAAGGCCAAAGAAGGAAAATTTACTAAGACAGAGGAGAGTAAGAACGGAGGATACCCTTGAAGTATTGAGATCTGAACTACTGAGGCAGGATTGGCGAAAAGTATACGAAGCAATGGATGTTGACTCCGCTTATGACTCTTTCTTGAAAACGTTTATGACCATATACGACAGAAGCTGTCCAATGCAACAAAGTAAATATACAACTAAAAATACTGACAAACCATGGATCACAAAGGGACTATCAAATGCCTGTAAAAAAAAACACCTTGTATAAGCAATCCATAAAACATATAACTAGAAAAAAGAAATCAAATATAAAATATATAAAAACAAAGTAACTGATATACCGTAATTTTCGGACTATAAGTCACGTTTTTTTTCAGTTTGGGTGGGGGGCCGACTTATAATGAGGAACGACTTATATGTGAATTTTTTCAAAAATTTTCCCCAAAAAACAAAGTGAAACTGTGATAAACGAACCGCGATGTAGCAAGGGCTTACATAAATTTCAAGTGATGTCAGCAGCGCGGCGCGGCGTGGCGCGGCTGTTGTTTACAAAAAGGACAAAGATTGATCACGGGATGACGAAGATGACGAATGGCCCCACGTACTACCGGCATCATTAGCGGCTTTGTTTCTAAGTGACACGGAGGACGAATAGTTTGAAGGATTTAAGGATTTGGAGTGACACAGAAGGTTTGAAAAACTATTATGGCTTTTACGCACGCCCGGTCCTACTCTACGGAGCTCTCTTTCACCTCCGTGGATGGAAGCCGGGGGCCGGCGCTCGGCTGGGTGGCTGTCCGGGGTCGGTGGATGGGGCTCAGTCATGGCTTTTACACACGCCCGGTCCTATTCTATGGATCTCTCTTCCACCTCCGTGGCTGCAAGTCCACGCCGCCACACGCCTGGAAGTTTGTTTTGTTAAATAAAGAGCCGTTTACCAAACCCACGTCTTTCCTTGTACTTTGTTAACGCCACAATATAGTTATATACTAGATCTGTGGAATAACGACAAGGCTGACATCAGGGCGCACGCGCGGCGTTGTTGACAAAGGACGAGGAATATGATCGATGGATTTAATGATTTAGAGTGCACAGATGGTTTGATAATATTACTGCTTATATAATAGTTATTTGATATCTAATTTATATATCGTTATATGGGCCTGTGGAATATTTTGAAGTGCAAGCGCCGTCAGCAGCGCACACCCATTGTTGACAAAGGATGATCGATGGATTTGATGAATTGGAGTGACACAGATGGTTTTATAAATGTGTTATTTACGTAATATTTTTAATAACTCTGAATGTTACGTCTGTCCCGTTCTCAGCTCTTCGTTTGTGTTTATGTCACGTTAGCATACCTATCGTTTAGCCTGTTGTTGCTCGTTCATGTCTGTTCTTGATGTTGGATTTTGTCGAATAAATTTCCCCCCAAAATGCAACATATACTCCGGAGCGTCTTATACATGTATTTTTTTCACGTTATTGTGCATTTTATGGCTAATGAGACCAAATCCGGCCCCCGGTCAGATTTCATACTTCAGCTTCGGTCTTATAATGTATTATTTATGGCCCGCCTGCACTGTCAAACTGAATTAGAAAAAAATATCATGAAACTTGAAACTGTAATTTCTCCTATTACCAAAAGGTGGCAGACCACCCCTCTCCACTCATTTCTGCCATGGCGACTGCAAAGAAAACGACGAAAGTTGACATTGCTTTCAAGAGAAATGGGAATTACAATACTTCTTCACTGAAAATCAAGTTAATTGTGTTTGTCTAATTTTTAAAGAGCCTTGTTTAAGGATTTCAACCTAAAGAGACACTATCAGACTAAACATGCTAACACATACGACAAGTGCAAAGGGAGTGACCGCGCTGATAAAGTAAAGCAGCTCCAAGCTGAACTGGCATCACAACAGTGATTCTTCACGTGGGGCTGTGAGTCAAAAGTAAATCAAAATTAAACATTACTTAATATTAAATACTACGAAGTGGCCATGTTAATACTGTTGATGTTATGAACCTATAGACGTGGCAAACTATTACTTTCTGAAGGATATTGTAAATGACAAGAGCAAAATCCACTTGTTTTAAGGTTTCAGGCAAAAATAATTTTAAACTCATGTAAATTTAAGGTATTTCATACAGTTTGTTCAATGTCATCTGACTCTTCAGAGATGAATGAAAGGAGTTGTTCACATCTTGCCTGAGTGGCTTATATTTGGTTATTTTGTCATTTAAAAAATAAAAACAATTGGGAGAATGAAATTAGTTTTATAAAAGTGTGTATTTGCATGAAATTTTTGTAGTTAAAAAATGGCTGAAAAAACTATTGGCCCCCGGCCCCCTTCACTTTATCAAATCTGGCCCTCCTTGCAAAAAGTTTGGACACCCCTGGGCTAAACGATAGATATGCTAACGTGACATAAACACAAACGAAGAGCTGAGAACGGGCCTGACGTAACATTCAGAGTTATTAAAAAAAATATTCCATTAATAACACGTTTATAAAACCATCTGTGTCACTCCAATTCATTAAATCCATCGATCGTCCTTTTGTCAACAATGGGTGCGCGCCGCTCACGGCGCTTGCACTTTAAAATATTCCACAGGCCCATATAATGATGTGTAAATTAGATATCAAATAACTATTACATAAGCAATAATATTATCAAACCATCTGTACACTCTAAATCATTAAAACCAACGAACAAATTCCTCGTCCTTTGTCAACAACGCCGCGCGTGCGCCCTGACGTCAGCCTCGTCGTTATTCCACAGATCTAGTATATAACTATATCAGAGCGTTAAGAAAGTACAAGGAAAGACGTGGGTTTGGTACACGGCTCTTTATTTAACAAAACAAACTTCCAGGCGTGTGGCGGCGTGGACTTCCAGCCACGGAGGTGGAAGAGAGCTCCATAGAATAGGACCGGGCGTGCGTAAAAGCCACGTCCGAGCCACATCCACCGTCCCCGGACAGCCACCCGGCCGAGCGCCGGCCCACAACTTCCGTCCACGGAGGTGAAAGACACCTCCATAGAGTAGGACCGGGCGTGCGTAAAAGCCATGTCTGAGCTCCATCCACCGTCCCTGGACAGCCACCTGGCCGAGCGCCGGCCCCCGACTTCAATCCACGGAGGTGAAAGAAAGCTCCGTAGAGTAGGACCGGGCGTGCGTAAAAGCCATAATCGTTTTTCAAACCTTCTGTGTCACTCCAAATCCTTAAATCCTTCAAACTCTTCGTCCTCCGTGTCACTTAGAAACAAAGCCGCTAATGATGCCGGTAGTATACGTGGGGCCATTCGTCAGCTTCGTCATCCCGTGATCAATCTTTGTCCTTTTTGTAAACAACAGCCGCGCCACGCCGCGTCACGCTGCTGACATCACTTGAAATTCAAATTACAGTAATCCCTTTACATCGCCGTACGTTTAACGCGGTTTCACTTTTTTTTTTTAGAAAATTTTTGAAAAAAAACATAAGTCGCTTCTTATTATAAGTCGCCCCCCATCCAAACTATGAAAAAAAAAACGCGACTTATAGTCCGAAAATTATTGTACATTTATTTGATATATCTAGTCTGATGTCAGCAGCCCACGTAGTCCGACATCAACAGTTGTGTATTTACCTTTTTTTTTTTTTTTTTTTTTACACAGAGGATAAATATTCCGATGGATTTAATGATTTAGAGTGTCACGGATGGTTTGTTAAAATTGTTCTTTATATTACATTTATTTGATATATCTAGTCTGACGTCTTTTCGGCGTCAACAGCTGTGTGTATGTGTGTGTGTGTGCGTGTGTGTGTGTGTGTGTGTGTGTGTGTGTGTTTTAAGTGACACAAGACGAAGATTCCGTTGTATTTAAAGATATTGTTATTTCATCCATAGTTTATATATTGTTATATGGGCCTGTAGAAAAAATTTAACTGCAACGCGCCGCAGACGTCAGACTTGTTTACATAAAGGAGGACGAACTCGATCGATGCCTTTAATGATTTGGAGTGACACAGATGGTTTGATAAAGTTGTTATTTATGTTATAGTTATTTAAATAAGTGTTAATGTTACATCAGGCCAGTTCTCAGCTTCTCGTTTGTGTTTATGTCTCGTTAGCATACCATATCGTTAGCCTGTTGTTGCTGGTTCATGTCTGTTTTTGGTGTTGGATTTTGTCGAATAAATTTCCCCCAAAATGCGACTTATACTGCGGTGCGACTTATATATGTTTTTTTTCCTCCATATTGTGCATTTTATGGTTGATGTGATTTGTATTCCGGAGCGACTTTTAGTCCGAAAACTACGGTATGTATACGTATGAACTAGGTGTTGTAAATATATACATGTGTGTATTTAGATGTATGCATGTGTACTGTATATGTCACATTGCTTTAGGAGCGTCTTTGTGTTTTAGGATGGCTTTACTGCTCCCACTTGCTTTCTTTGAAGGCATGATTAGGGGTTAATACAATCCTCAAAGTAACAAAAATACAATAACGAACGGAGTCAGTCGGCATCCGGGCCGCGTGGTCGGGTTTTCTCGGGTCCTTTCGGCTCATCTCGCGAGGTTCGACCTCCGAAGCAAAAAAAATCTTGAATTTTTCGTTAGAATTCTCATTTGTTCGAGAACCGGGACGTTCAAAAACCAAGGTTTGACTGTATTTAATCAACCACAACGCACTGGAATTTATGAGATTTAAACATGTCACGACAGGTGCCTTTCCCATGACAAAAAGAAATACCCCGCAAATAAAAATACATCTTCCGAATTCCTTTTTTGACGATCTTTGACGATTGTCCTCTATTTTGTCTTTAAACATAAGCTGCCATGTTCATGGAGCATTGGAAGAGGAGGCAAATGAGACTTAATTATGAATGGGACCTGACTGGATTTGAAGACGAGGAGGTAAGGCTTAAATGTTAGGTTATTTGTATGGCCAATCCTATTAAGCCATGATCGCTTAGGTTTTCCAAAGTCAGTACAAAGTCATTCACACATACAACTGGGCAAAGCAAATATATTGTCTTCTAATTGTTACAAGATGAACAGTAGTCTATGATTGGCTGGCAGCCAGTTCAGGGTGTCCCCCACCTGCTGCTCGACGTCAGGTGAGATAGGCTCCAGCACGCCCGCGACTCGAGTGAGGACAAGCGGTTTGAAAAATTTATGAATGGATGAAAAATAGTATCCTTCCATCCATCCATTTTCTGAAGCTCTTTTCCTCATGAGGACCATCGAGAGGGTCTGGGCTCCAGTCTTCCCTTGAACCTTCCTGTCTGGCATTTGCAATGTTCTCTCCCCATGCTGAGTGGGTGTCCTCCCACATTCCCAATACATGTATGTGATTATTATCAATTGAGAACTCTTCATTGAGTGTGAATGTGATTTTGAACTGTTGTTTTAACCATGTCCTACGATTAACTGCCGACCAGTTCAGAGTGTACTCCATCCATCACCTAGTCATCTTGAATAGGATGAATGAAGATGAAATAATGAATGAAAACAACTATATATAGCAGCCTTGTGAAAATGCACAGATGAAACTTTGCATTTTTCATCTTGTACTTGTTTCCTTCTCTTCCACTGTTTAAACAAGATATGGAACAACCCTTTTTCAAGTACAAACCTTACTTTCAATGAAGTTGGGACAATATAAAAAACATAAGTAAAAACAGAAAACCATAATTTACTAATCTATTTCTGCCTTTATTCAATCAACTACATAACAAAAGCGAAATGTTAATGTTCAAAGGATGACCAGGGGAATATTGCGGAGCGGGTGTACGTTTTCGGTCGGCATATTTGCGGTTCTGTTCGACAGTGCGTTAGAGGGCCTTGATGGTGTTGGACCATATCTGCTTACAGCAGCGCATGTGGTGGTGAACCGAAATCTCCTTCTCGTCGGCTGGGAATAGTGGAGGTCGATAGCCGAGTGACCCCTCAAACGGGGATAAGCCTGTGGCAGCGGAGTCAAGTGAGTTGTGTGCATATTCCACCCATGGCAGGAACTTGTTCCACTTGGACGGGTTATCGGAGGTCAGACATCGGAGTGCGGCTTCAAGTTCTTGGTTCATGCGTTCTGTCTGCCCATTTGACTGGGGATGGTAGCTGGATGTTAGAGAGACCTTTGCACCAAGAGCTGAACAGAACTGCTTCCAAACTTGGGAAATGAATTGAGGGCCTCGATTGGAAAGGATCTCCTGTGGGATGCCATGGAGACAGAAAATGTGCTTGACTAGGAGTTGGGCAGTCTGGAACGCAGACGGGAGTTTTCTGAGAGGGACTAGATGACATGATTTTGAGAAACGGTCGATGATAGTGGGGATGGTGGTCATTCCTTGTGATACGGGTAAGCCTGTCATGAAATCCAGCGCGATATGGGACTAGGGACGTTTGGGTATGGCAAGAGGCTGTAGAAGTCCATCGGAGGTCTGTGGGTTGTTTTGTTTTGTGCGCAGATGGGACAGGCGAGAACATATTCCCTGACATCCTTGTCGATGGATGTCCACCAGAAGCGTCTGGCGACTAGCGCAATGGTGCGACTGGTCCCAGGATGGGCTGAAAACCTGGTAGAGTGAAACCAGTGAATGAGGTGCGAGCGGACTGAAGAAGGGACATAGGTCTTCCCTGGGGGACCCATACCCGGATCGGGTTCCTGAAGCTGAGCCTGAGCAACTACTTTCTCGATATCCCAGGAAAGAGCGCCTATGACGCAACTGGGGGGAAGAATGGGAGCTGGTGCTTCTTCTGACTCGTCTGGTTTTGTGTTCTGAGAGCCGGGGCGATAGAAGATGGACAAATTGAACCAGGAGAAAAACAAGGACCAGCGAGATTGTCGGGCATTCAGACGCTTAGCGGACTGTAGGTAGGATAGGTTCTTGTGATCGGTCCAAATCAACACGGGATGTTCGGTGCCCTCCAGCCAATGGCGCCACTCCTCGAGCACTAACTTAATGGCCACGAGTTCACGGTCCCCTATGTCGTAGTTCCTCTAGCCGTCGGGAAAAGAATGCACAGGGGTGAAGCTTGTCGTCGGTGTCTGAGTGTTGTGAAAGGATTTCCCCTGTTTCTGTGTTGTATGCATCAACCTCTAAGCGGGGACTAAGCGGTTCAGAAAATGGATGGATGGATGGATGGATATAATATAATAACAATATTCAAGATTGAAGAATTTTTATTCGCCATGTTTGAGCATGCCAAACAAGGAATTTGACTTTGGTACATCACAGCCTCTGTTCAACATTTAGGTGACTAACAACACTCGGGACATGTGCGAAAATTGACAAATATTCTCAAACATTCCCTGATCTTAAACTCCCAGGAGGGCAAGGAAAAACTCAAAACTCCAACTAGGGGAAATGAGAAACCTTGAGAAGAGACCACAGATATGAGGATCCCTCTTCTAGGATGACCAGGCTGCAATGGATGCAGAGTGGACACATAGTACAGATAATACAGACAATTCAAAAAAGGCGTGGAGAGCAGGATGTTATTGCACAGCAATGACTCTGAGACTCTAGGAGTGGTGTGAGTTCATCAGAGCGACAGCCTGGGGGAAGAAGCTGTCTCTGTGTCTGCTGGTTTTAGTGTACAGAGCTCTATAACGGCGTCCGGAGGGGAGTAGTTCAAACAGGCTGCAACCTGGGTGCGAAGGGTCTGTTGAGATGTTACTTGCACGTTTCCTGGTCCTGGACAGGTACAAGTCTTGGATAGATGGGAGGTTGATTCCAATTATCTTTTCTGCAGTCCTTATTGTCCATTGCAGTCTGTGCTTGTCTTGTTTGGAGGCCGATCCAAACCAGGATGACCAGGCTGCAATGGATGCAGAGAGGACACATAGTACAAACAGTGTAGACAAAAAAGGTGTGGAAAGCGGGATGTTATTGCACAGTAATGACTCTGAGACTCTAAGAGTGGTGTGAGTTCATCAGAGCGACAGCCTGGGTGAAGAAGCTGTCTCTGTGTCTGCTGGTTTTAGTGTACAGAGCTCTATAACGCCGTCCGGAGGGGAGTAGTTCGAACAGACTGCAACCTGGGTGAGGGGGTCTGCAGAGATGTTACTTGCACGTTTCCTGGTCCTGGACAGGTACAAGTCTTGGATAGATGGGAGGTTGATTCCAATTATCTTTTCTGCAGTCCTTATTGTCCGTTGCAGTCTGTGCTTGTCTTGTTTGGAGGCCGATCCAAACCAGACAATGATGGAGGTGCAGAGGACAGACTGGATGATGGCAGTGTAGAAGGTCTTCAGCCGCTCCCGCGGCAGGTTGAACTTCTTGAGCTGTCTCAGGAAGTACAGCCTCTGCTGGGCCTTCTTCCGGACAGAGTCTATGTGGCCGGTCCATTTCAGGTCCCGGGAGATTGTGGTTCCCAGGAACTTGAAGGTGTCTGATGAGAGAATAGTATTACTGCGGATAGTGAGGGGTGAAAGTGGTGAAGGGCCTCGCCTGAAGTCCACTGTCATCTCCACAGTCTTGAGCGGATTCAGGTCCAGGTGGTTTTGGCTGCACCAGTGGACCAGCCGCTCCACCTCCTGTCTGTACGCAGTCTCATCACCGTTCTGGATCAGTCCGATGAGAGTGGTGTCGTCTGCATACTTCAGGAGCTTCACAGAAGAGTCACTTGCGGAGAAATCGTTGGTGTAGAGGGAGAAGAGCAGTGGGGAGAGGACGCACCCCTGAGGGGCTCCAGTATTGGTGGTCAGGGTGTCAGATGTGATGCTACCCAGCCTCACACGCTGTCTCCTGTTGGTCAGGAAGCTGGTGATCCACTGACAGGTGGAGGCAGGCACCGCGAGCTGGATGAGCTTCTGTTAGAGGATGTCAGGAGCGATGGTGTTGCACGCCAAGCTGAAGTCCACAAACAGGATCCTGGCGTACTTTCCTGGGGTGTCCAGGTGTTGCAGGATGTAGTGCAGTCCCATGTTGACCGCATCATCCACCGACCTGTTTTCCCGGAAGGCAAACTGGAGGGGGTCCAGCAGGGGGCCCGTGACATCCTTCAGGTGGTTCAGCACTAACCTCTCGAAAGATTTCATGACAACAGATGTCAGTGCAACAGGTCTATAGTCATTCAGACCTGTGATGGCAGGCTTCTTGGCCACTGGAACGATGGTGGAGCTCTTGAAGCACGAAGGCACCTCACACAGCTCCAGGGAACGGTTGAAGATCCGTGCAAAGGTGGGCGCCAGCTGCTCAGTGCAGACTTTCAAGCAGGAAGGTGACACGCCGTCTGGGCCCGGTGCCTTCCTGATCTTTTGTCTCCGGAACATCTGGCGCACTTCCTCCTCGCGGATCTGGAGTGCGGGCGCGGCCTCTGCAAGAGAGAGAGTCGGTGACCACGGTGATGGAAGTGTGGACAGAGCAGTTGTGGGGGGAAGTGAGTATGTAGATTGTGCTGCAGGAGGTCCCGTTGTGCGGGAGGACCGATCAAACCTGCAGTAGAACCTGTAGTAGAACCTATAATAATAATAGTAATAATAGTAATAATAGTAACAATAATAATAATAATAATAATAATAATAATAATAGATCAGTTTTATATAGCGCTTTTCTAAACACTCAAAGCCACGTTACATAGAAAATTCACGCTTAATTGCTCAAACACGCACACACGCACACGCACGCACACACACACACACACACACGCACACACACACACACACACACACCAAGAGTTAGGGGTTATATGCAGAGTTGAAGAGGTGGGTCTTGAGATGGTGTTTGAAGGAGTGCAGGGAGTCAGCATTATGGATGGTCAGGAGGAGAGAGTTCCAGAGAGTGGGGGCAGCAATGGCAAAGGCTCTATCTCCAATGGTCCGGTATTTGCTCAAGGTAATGGGGGTGAGCAAGTTGGCGTCAGCAGAGCGGAGTCGGCAGGTGGGGGTATAGCGGTGCAGGAGATCAGACAGGTAGGGGGGGGGGCAAGGTTGTTTAGGGCCTTATATGTGGTGACAAGGATTTTGAAAATAAGATGACAAGGATCTTGAAATGTATGCGCTGTGTTATGGAGAGCCAATGAAGATGACGTAGGACAGGGGTGATGTGCTGTCTGCTGGGTGAGCGGGTGAGCAGTCGGGCAGCAGAGTTTTGAACATATTGCAGTTTGTGAAACACAGTTGAGGGGAGACCATACAGGATGCTATTGCAGTAATACAGTCTGGAGGTGATAAATGCATGAATTAATGTCTCTGCCGCAGGGGTGGAAAGATAGGGACGTAGGGGTGCAGTGTTTCGGAGATGGAAGAAGGATGTTTTGGTGACGTGGTTGATATGCGATTTGAAGGAGAGTGTGGGATCCATATAAATTCCAAGATTTCTGACTAAAGGGGAGGGAGTGACAGAAATCACTGTCACTCCCTCCCCTCTAGTCAGGAGCAACTACACTCTCTCAAACTGCAGAATGTGAATTTGTGGTAGGTGGGGAGGCTGGATTTAGGACCGAAGATGATGATTTCCGTTTTGTTACTGTTTAGTTTGAGAAAGTTTTGAGTCATCCAGTCTTTAATGTCTGTGAGGCAGTGAGTGAGGGTGGAGAGAATGGCAGGGGAGATGGTTTTGGTGGAGATGTAGACTTGTGTGTCGTCAGCGTAACAGTGGAATTTGAAACCATGGCGGCGGATGATGTGTCCAATGGGAGGCATGTACAGTGTGAAAAGAATGGGGCCCAGAGCTGATCCCTGAGGGACTCCGTGTGCAACAGGGTTGGTATGGGATTTGTGTTGGTCAATGGTGATGTAGTGAAATCTGTCAGACAGGTTGGTATAGGTAACTATCTCTCTCGAGAAGTCCATCGATTTCGATGATGACGTTGCTCCAGATTAAAAGTATGGACAGTTATTGGGGTGTTTTGCGGCCGCGCATAGCCATGTGGCTGTGCAGGCCGATGCGTGATCCGCAGGTCTTGCCACATGAGGGTCAGGGGTATATGGTACTGGAGGGTGTTGGCCCTGCAGCACGGTGATGCCTCTGTGCACGGTGTTGTATCCTCCTCTCTGTGGCCTGCTCCTGAAAGTGAGTAATACCCTGGTGGCAGGTGGAACTCCAGGTGTGGCGAACAGCAGCCAGGGACTCGAGTGCTGTAGGTGTAATGTCACACTTCTTCAGGAGGGTTTTGAGGTGATTCTTGTAGCGCTTTTTTGGCCCCCTGCAGATCTCTGACCACCCAAAAGCTGGCCATAGAGGGTCTGCCTAGGGAGGCTGTGGGTAGGCATACGGATCACATGACCTACCCAACGTAGATGTTTCTGTGCAAGGATCAGGGCAATGCTGAGTGTGCGGGTCCGGTCGAAGATCTCAACATAGGGCACCCTGCCTTCCCAAGACACACCCAGGATCCTTTGCAGGCAGCGGATGTGGAAGGGCTCTAGGGTACGAATGTGCCTCTGGTAGGGGGTCCAGGTTTCCGAGCCATATAGCAGAGTAGACAGACATACTGCCTTATACACAGCTGCTTTGGTGGAGATAGTGAGACTCCTATTCTGGAAGACCCTGGAGCTGAGCCTGCCAAAGGCAGCGGAGGCCAGGCCGATGTGGACCTGAATGTTGTCGTTGATGTTGCAGGAGGGGGACAGAATACTGCCTAGGTAGGTGAAGTGTGGGACGATGGCAAGGGGATGACCATTGAGGGTGAAGGTGGGCGCACAGGTTTGGGGGGTGGACTCTTGCACAACTATCTGTGTTTTCTTGATATTAATTTGAAGACCAATGGCGCCGTACAAGGAGGCGACCACATTTAGCGCACGCTGTAGGGACTGTGGTGAGTGAGCGAGGAGAGCATACTGTAGCTCCAGGATGTGTTGGGTGGTGGTTTTGGTGAAGGCTTGAAGGCGCCGAATATTGAATAGGTTGCCATCCAATCTGTAATGTATCTGTACCCCATCGGAGGGGTCAAGGAGTTTATGAGAGAGGAGGGTGATGGTAGAGAGGAAAATGTTGAAAATGGTTGGTGCTAGAACACACCCTTGCTTGACCCCCACATCCACACTGAAGAATGTGGATTGTTGGCCACCAACACTCACACAGGCTTGCATCCCGTCGTGGAACTGACGCAGGAGGTTTCTGAACTTGGGTGGAACCTCAAGCTTCCCCAGCACTTCCCAAAACAGTTCCCGGTTGACTGTGTCAAAGGCCTTGTACAGATCAATGAAAGCTAGGTACAGGTCTTTGCCATGTTCTCTGCATTTCTCCTGTACCTGTCTAGCAACAAAAATCATGTCAACAGTGCCTCGCTCACGTCTGAAGCCGCACTGGGATTCAGGCAGGATGTTTTCACTGACATGGGATGCTAGGCGGAGTAGCATGATCCGTGCTAGCACCTTCCCGGCCGCTGATAAGAGGGAAATGCCTCTGCTGTTCCCACAGTCTGCTTTGTCACCTTTGCGCTTAAAGATTGTTATGATGTTGGCATCCTTCCAATGATGACTTCAGATGACCAGATGGTGGTGATCAGCTGGTGTAGTCTGCGGGTGAGGAGGTATCCGCCAAGCTTCCGAATTTCTGCTGGGATTCCATCAAGGCCCGGGCGCTTGTTGTTTTTCAGGCTGGCGATGGCTTTCCGTACCTCGGCGAAACGGGGGGGGGCAGTCTAGATCAATGACGGGTGGCAGGCAGGGGAGGTCGGCAAGTGTATCCATGCGGGTTGGGTATGAGGTGTTCAAGGATCTGTTGTTTGTCCTTGTACAGGATGGTACCATCTGCTGATCTGACCGGGGCTGTGTTCTTTCTCTGTGGGCCATAGATAGACTGGATGGCATCATAGAAAGCATGGGAGTTGTTAGTATCCGCGTGATGCTGTATCTCGCTGGCTTTCTTGACCCACCAATCGTTCTCCATGGCTCTGAGGGTGCGCTGGGTTTCAGCCCGGATGTTGTTGTAGCTGGCTTTCAGCAAGCTGGATTGGGGGTTGGAAAGGTGAGCTGCAAGGGCCTTGTGTTTTGCCTGAAGTAGGTTGTAAATACCAGGTGCACTGTTGTCGAACCAGTCTTGGTGTCTCCGTCTGGTGTACCCTATGGATTCTACTGCCACCTGGTGAATGGCAGTGCGGAGGGTGGTCCAGGTAGCACTAATGTTGACATCAGTTGGTGTTTCAGGGATTTTAGACAGTTGTAGAGCAATCTGTTCCATGAGCAGGTTGACTGAGTGCGTGGACTTCAGTGCGTCACAGTTGAACCACCTGCAGGGTGGTGTTTTCCTGAGAGGAGGACGGAGTTCCAGGGTGAGTTTGGCTCTGATTAGACGGTGATCTGTCCAGCAGTCAGCTCCACGCATGGCTCTGGTGACTCACACCCCCTTCCTGTCATCTTGGTGGACAATGATGTAATCCAGGAGATGCCAGTGTTTGGAGCGAGGATGTTGCCAGGAGGTCTTGAACTTGTTCCTCAGCTGGAACAAGGTGTTTGTGATCACCAGTCGATACTCAGAGCAAAATGTGGAGGGTGGGGTAACTGGAGCGAGCCTGCGAGTAGATTATAGTGAGGGAAGTGGCGCGCAGTCTCTACCCTCATTACCTTGGCTCCTCCCTACATATTCCAGTGGCATGCAGTGCACGACGACCTTCTGTAGAGGAGAGTTGCAGAAGACTGCCAGAAACACCGTCTATTGGTGACTGCCTAATGCCGGTTTTCTCCACATTTTTTTCGTTAGGGGTTGACTCCCGTAGCCATAGCACATGTGAGTGCACCCATTGGGCATTGGGGTTTTCGGTTTTACATTGGAGTGGCCTTCTCCTAGATGGGTTGCCTTGCATGGCTATGAGCCCCATCTGCCCATGCTATTTGCCCATAGCTGGGGCAGTGGTTGAGAGGCGCCAGGGCGTGTCCACACACCGGTGGGCCTGCACGCCTTCTCTCTGGGGCCCACTACTGCTCCGAGATCTCCTGCAGTTTAGCCTGGGACCGCAAGGTGCCCAGTATCTGTGTGTGGCCGCGGGGAGGCACTGCAGGAGTCTTGACGGTGGAGAGGCTATATACCGGCAGGAGGAGATTTACGCAGTCTGCTCCTCTTTTCACCCCTGTCAAAGGGCTAGCCGGTGGCGGTAGATGAAAGCAGAGGGTGACAAGCAGAAAGCAAAATGCAACATGGACTAGCTACATGCACTACTACCCCAGTATTACTGCACTGACGATTCACACACGCCCTGTGTGCGATGCACACACACACACACACACATCTGAACATACAAACATAACCTGTGGGGTCCCCTAAAGTTCAATCCTGGGGCCTTTACTATTTAATATTTACATGCTCCCACTAGGTAAGATTATGGAAGAAAACAAAATATGTCACCATAATTATGCGGATAACACACAAATTTATATCACCATATCACCAGGAGATTATAATCCCATACTAACACTGATTAAATGCATTGATCAACTCAATGACTGGATGTGCCAGAACTTTCTCCTAATAAACAAAGAAAAAACTGAAGTAATTGTTTTTGGAGCCAAAGATGAACGATTAAAAGTCACCACTCAACTTCACTCGGTGATGTTAAAGCCCACAAACCAAGCTAGAAATCTTGGTGTAGTTATGGACTCAGACTTTAATTTTAACAGTCACATTAAAACTATTACAAAGTCAGCCTACTACCATCTGAAGAACATATCAAGGATTAAAGGCCTTATGTCTCAGCAAGACTTGGAAAAGCTTGTCCATGCTTTTGTTTTTAGTAAACTTGACTATTGTAACTATTGTAGCGCTTTTACAGGCTTTTCTAAAAAGTCTATCAGACAGCTGCAGCTGATTCAGAAAGCTGTCGCTCGAGTTCTCACTAAAACAAAACAAAAATAGATCACATCACTCCAGTTCTGAGGTCCTTACACTGGCTTCCTGTCTGCCAAAGAATTAATTAAAACATACTTTTATTGGTTTATAAGGTCTAGGGCCTAAGTATATTTCTGACCTGCTGATCCCATACGAACCATCCAGAACTCTCAGATCGTCTGGCATAGGTCTGCTCTCTGTTCCCAGAGTCAGAACCAAACAGGGAGAAGCAGCGTTCAGCTTCTATGCTCCAAATATTTGGAACAAACTCCCAGAGACATGCAGGTCTGCTGTAACTCTCAATGTATTTAAGACAGAACTGAAGACTTCTTTGTTTGCTGTGGCCTATTGCTGATTTTACCTTAACTTATACTGCACTGTAACTCTGTTCCTGTTTTATTTATATTTTTACTGATTTCCTTGTCAGGGTCCGGCCGAACCTGTCCACCCTCGAGAATAAACCCCAAAATGATGACAGATGGTCTGTGAAATTCGCACTTCTCAGCTTTGACAAATAGCCAGCTCTCCAGCAGACGCTGCAGTACCAAACGGAAATGACGGCGGTGTTCGGAGAGGTTCCGTGAATAAATGAGGATGTCATCCAGATAGACGAAAACGGATATGTTGAGGAAATCCCGGAGGACATTGTTTACCAGTGCTTGGAAAACAACGGGGGCGTTACAGAGTCCAAAAGGCATGACGAGATATTCAAAGTGGCCAACCGGGGTCTTGAAAGCGGTCTTTCATTCATCTCCTTGGCGTATCCTGACCAGATGATATGCCTTCTGGAGATCAAGCTTGGTGAATATGGTGGCATCCTGGACTAGTTCAAATGCTGATGAGATGAGGGAGAGGGGATACCGGTTCTTGACGATGATCAGGTTGAGGCCTCGGTAGTCGATGCAAGGGCAGAGAGTCCTATCCTTCTTGCCCACGAAAAAGAATCCTGCCCCCAGACGTGAGGAGGAATGGCGAATGATGCTAGCGGCCAGTGATCCGTTTATGTAGGTCTCCATAGCTTGTCTTTCCAAGCGTGAGATGTTGTAGAGCCTGCTGGATGGTAGCAGAGCTCCGGGAAGTTCTATGGCACAGTCGTAGGGGCGATAAGGTGGTAGAGACAGCACCTTGCTCTTGCTGAAAACCTGTCTTTGTTCATGGTATTCTCTGGGAATTGGTGAGAGATCGATGGAAACCGCTTCATCGGGTGTCGCTGGGGGCGGGCGAGAAGGCACGGCAGACTGGAGACAAGAGGCTAAACACTTCGTGGACCAAGACTCGATATGACTCTCTGACCAGTTAATCTGGGGGTTATGTTTCTGGAGCCAGGGGAAACCAAGGACAAGGGCTGACTGTCTTATGAGAAAGACAGAAGGAAATAAATTCTCGATAGTTGCCAGAGATTATCCGTTCCACGGGTCTGGTGCGTTGGGTGATTCTGGATAGTCCCCTCCCATCCAGGGCGGAGACAGAGAGGGGAGTGGAGAGTGGTACCGTCCCGATCTGGGCTTGGGAGATGAATTCTTGGTCGATTGGCTGAATCGGACAGCAGGAGACGAAATGATCCGGGGAGCTGCAGTACAAGCATTGTCTAGAACCTCTACGCCGCTGCAGTTCCTCCGGAGAAAGTCGATTCCAACCAATCTGCATAGCCTCGTGCTCTGGGGGGGGACTCGCTAGGCAACTGCCTAGGCGGACTGGATTTAGCCAAAAAACGGCTGTGATCTTCCATCCGATCTCTCCCATCGGGAGCTTCTCCTTTCCCTAATTCAATTGTCTAACGGAATAGCCAAGGCTATTAGGTCATCAAATGTCTCCGATTCATCCAGGATTGCCAGTTCGTCCTTTAAGGACACATCTAAGGCTTGAAAAAGGCTATCTTTAAGGCTACAGGGTCCCATCCGGAAGCGGCTGCTAGGGTGCGAAACTCAATAAAAAAATACGCGACGGGCCTATTACTCTGTTTAAGTGCCCATAAACGGCGAGATACTCCGGTCTGGTCAGTCTCGATTGTAAAAGTCTGTTTAAATTCCTTCAAAAATTCCTCAAAAGAGCACCTGAATGCCTGCAGTCAGAAAAACGGGCCTCAGCCTAATTAAGCACCTTCCCCGTGAGGAGTCCCAAAATAAATGAGCTCTTCGCCTCGTCATAGGGAAAAGACTGGAGAGAGCGATTAAACACTAAGGAGCACTGGAGAAGAAAACCGCCACAACTACCAACCTCTCCGGAGAACTTCTCCGGGTTGGGGGAACGGACCTCGCCAGAACGCAGAGTCTGCTGCATGACTGATGGGTTGGCGGCGCCAGCTGGTGGAGAGGAGGGTTCTCTGACCTGGGCGTCTCGAAGAAGATCCACCAGTGCTTCCAGCTGGTGGTTTGTGTTCTGCTGCTGCTCCAGGAGGACTTGAAGAGTGGACTCGTGGGATTGAAGCTGGTGTTGTTGGTCTGTGAGGGTCCTTCTGAGTGCCTCTGATGGGTCTGGTTGGCCTGAGTGTTCTGACATGGTGCGGGCAATTGTTTTGACCCACATGCAGAACGAAGTCAGAGAGACCAAAGTGATTGTTAAGGATTTATTGAGATACGGTCGGCAATTGAGCCGGGTTCCGAAACAAGAGTGGTCGAGCTGGTTCCTTGATGGGGGAGGGCGTTAAGTGTCGCCAGAGAAGAGTGGATCTTAGTGGAGATCTGCGAGTGGGGTCCAGGAGCTGAAAGACAAACTCGCTCTGTCAGATTGTTCGATGGTACGCGGCGGAGGGCAAACGGGCTGACCGGAGAGCCAGGAGTCATGGCGTAGGCGAGCAGGGTAGGGATGGTGGTTTCAACAACTGTAGAGGTGACCAACATCGTCTAACACTCAGACGACGCGTTGCTGACACCACGCTCCTTAAGAGCCTCCCCATTATGAGCCTGATCAGCCACACCTGTGGGTCCTCAGCCACCCTGCTCACGGATGCCCCCTGAGGACAAAAAAGAAAGCTCCCGGACCCTGACAAACTGTGGTATGATGGTAATTTGCCAGTCTATGGGTGGGAAATCACAGAGAATTGCCAAAAGCACATCATTTTGTTACACACTACTACCGGTAGCAACACCTGGCTACTCATCTATGCAATAACTACAAATACCTAGAACAGCTTCTTCAAAGTCAAAGTCAAAGTCTGCTTTATTGTCAATTTCTTCACATGCCAAGACATACAAAGAGATCGAAATTACGTTTCCCACCATCCCACGGTGACAAGACACAGTACACAATATACATACAAGTAAACAACACA
This sequence comes from Syngnathus floridae, assembly GCF_059516105.1. Taxonomy (NCBI): domain Eukaryota; kingdom Metazoa; phylum Chordata; class Actinopteri; order Syngnathiformes; family Syngnathidae; genus Syngnathus; species Syngnathus floridae. The sequence continues at coordinate 4,182,488 of NC_142418.1, read as the reverse complement.
AAAGCAAAAACAAGCAGGCACAAACAATGAATACATAAGAGCGATGAATAAATAATAAATAAACAAATAACATAATAAATAAGAGGAGCAAAAATCGAGCAAGTGTGCAGACAGCAGTCAGAATATAGCGCAAAAGTACAGGACGTTACGCAGGAGGGGGGAGAGAGTTCAGGATCGTAACAGCCTGGAGTATGAAGCTGTTGGTGAGTCTGGTGGTGCGGGAGTGCAGGCTCCTGTACCTCTTCCCAGAGAGCAGAAGATCAAACAAAGAGGGAGCGGGTTGACTCACATCACACACAATCGTGGTCGCCTTACGGATGAGATGGGAGGTGTAAATGTCCTTCAGAGAGGGGAGTGAAGCACCAATAATCTTACCAGCTGTGGTCACTATGCGCTGCAGGGCCTTCATGTTGTAGTCAGTGCAGCTACCACCCCACACAGCGATAAAACTGGAGAGGACGCTCTCAATGGTGCCACGGTAGAATGAGGTAATGATGACCAGAGGAGCACTTACTCCCCTGAGTTTCCGCAGGAAGTACAGGCGGCTCTGAGCTTTCTTCGCCAGTGTTTATCTTCTTCTGAGATTTTGAAGTTTACACTGTGTATCCATCCGCTTACAAAATAGTTGTAATCCTCCATATGTATATCTGGTGTGTATGGGTCGATTCTTCCAGATAGAGTAAATTGCTGCCTCTTTTGCGGTTGAGGGTCAGCTGGCAAGTTGTCAACATACTGCTATAATAAAACAAGTTAATACAATACAGTGTGTTAGAGTGGTGCTCACTCTAACTTATTTTTGCAAGAACCACACGGGAGACAGTACGCCCTTTTAAACACCTGCAAGTGGAGAGTCATTCGTCGGTGTGCATACAGCGATTATCGAATGAGGTCTGACTCCGGCCTCTTGCAAGAGCATTTTTATTGAGAGAAACAGGGTGGGGGTGAGAGCGGAGATGAGAGTGGACAGGATGGGGTTGAAGCCCCTGACCTCTGAAGACAGAACAAGCTAGGTTATTTATTACAGGTTACATTCCAACATAAGCATAGGATCAAACTCATCTATCAACCCTAACACGATGCAATTCAGCGCATTTTACAACAGCTGCATCTGTAACAAAGAGCTTCAAATATAGCAATTGGACAGCCACAAAGCCGATAAAAATAGTAAATTGAAACACAAATGAATAAATAAATACATACATAATATATAATAAATACAGTGTTAGAACAGTAAGTCAGTAAAAAGTCAAAGAATAAAAATAAATTTGAATAAATAAAAAATTCAAACAAGTTTTGAAAAACATTCAAAGGGAGGTCATTCCAGAAGGAAAGGGTTAAAGGTTCGAGCCACTAGGCAGTAGGCAGTAGGGGTGGAGGAGCTCAGAGAGGTAGGATGCGGTGAGGCCATTTAACAATTTGAAAACAAATATAAGTATCTCAAACTCTAAAATGTATAGGGAGCCAGTGGAAGGAAGCCAAAATTTGGGTTATGTGCTCCCACTTAGGAGCTCCAGTTATGAGTGAGTGATTATTAAAAACATACAGTACTAACTGCAGACGCTTAAGGGAGGACTGTCTGACTCCAGAGTAAAGTGCATACAGTAGTCTAGCTGAGATGTAATGGAGGAATGGATTACTGTTTCTAAGTGCTGCTGAGAAAGTAAGGGCTTTATCTTAGCCAGATGCCTAAGATAGAAGAAGCTGGATTTAACAACAACACTGATTTGATGGTCCAATTTAAAATCACTGTCAAATTTAAAACACGTTCAAGACCGTTGGCTTTGAATAAAATTCCAGGGGGACTGGGTCAACAGGGGTATGATATACACGGACGACTGGGACAAAAAAATCATAATTTTTGGTTTCTTTCCATTGAAATTTAGAAAATACAATGATGTCCACGCACGCACGCACGCACGCACGCACGCACGCACACGCACACGCACACGCACACGCACACACACACACACACACACACACACACACACACACACACACACACACACACACACACACACACACACACACACACACACACACACACACGCACACGCACACGCACACGCACACGCACACACACACACACACTATCAAGTCAACAATAAATATCTTGTGTTTGCAGTGTACTGAATTTAATATAGAGTAGGTTGACGGAGGTTTGCATTTTTTGTTTGTATAAACGTTTTACACAATGTCCCAACTACATTGAAATTGCATTTGTACAAATAAAGTCTTCCCTCAACAAGATAGCTGTTACTCAATTGACATCATTTGCATTAATACAGTACTGTATTTGGCCCAGATGTTAGAGTGGATATTTCTTAACTTAAAGGATTCGGCCATTCTATACCTTCACAGCCTTCAACTCCTCAAGCAAGAGACTGAACCTCCCAGTTGCCTCTGTTTTGTAATCAATGTGTGAATGAGCTTTGTTTATATTACCATCCATCCATTCATTTTCCATACCGCTTGTCCACACGGGGGTCGCGGGATTCCTATCCCAGCAGTCATCGGGCAGTAGGTGGGGGACACCCTGAACCGGTTGCCAACCAAACGCAGGGCACACAGAGACGAACAACCATTCGCACTCGCACTCACACCTTGGGACAATTTGGAGTGCTCAATCGGCCTACCAAGCATGTTATTTGGGATGTGGGAGGAAACCGGAGTGCCCGGAGAAAACCCAAGTGGACACGGGGAGAACATGCAAACTGCACAAAGGGAGGGCCAGAGGTGGAATCGAACCTGCACCTTCCTAACTATTATAATACCAATTTATAATAATGTACATTATTGTTTTATTATTGCATGTATTAATTATCATATCATATCACCGTAAGGATTCTGATTGCTTTTACTAACAATAGATCTTTGCCCTTCACCCCCCTCTGTCTCTTTTGGTTTATTTTTCACAGGAAGCGCTCAAGGTTTGGATAAAGTATTTCACTTTTTTCTCCCTAACATTATTATTCTGTCTCTTTTCTACATCCGTATTATTTTCTCCTTCTCGCTAAATATTATAATAAATATATTAATAAAAACAATTGAAAACCAAACAACAAAATAATTTATAGCTGGAGCAATGAGAGCATGCTTTTTGGCAGTACTTATGTACCTTGGTTTTGCAAGGGCTGATTAGCAGTGTTGGAATTTATTCACGTGTAAGTGTGGTGAATGAATTCCTTCTCAGTCCTTATCGTCTGAGGTAAGGTTATTTATAATACATACATAATACAAAAGGTATTCTACATGAGTTACACATTCAATTTCTTGAATGAGTTCTGCAGCATTACCAAACTGTTCATTTTTTATTGAGATTAAACCAAAATTACAATACCTCATCTTGAGTGATGGTTATGAAGGTTAACAATGATTAAATTACTTAAGTGTCTCTCTTATCAGTTAAATATGACTGTCTTTTTCCGCAGGGTTTCTATCCATCTTTTTATGCATTCTCATTTACTTTACCCCAATCCCTTTTCACACCCAGCAGTTATTTTTCTGTCCATCACTACCACAGGACCATCCCAGAGCTGAGTATGAATTCCAAGTCATGAAGAAGTCTTTAAGTAGAGATCACAAAACACAGTACAAGGTAATACATGCTTTGGTGGTTTTTCATTAGTCTTAGACCCTGTTAACAGTATCTGTATGCCTTTCTCCATTCAATGGCTGTTAGGGCCCTGAACTCGCGACCCCCTTCTGCGTAGCGTGCGGCACTGTTGCGCTATTTTCGGGAATGTCTGCTGTACGCGCACTTGCTCCTTTTTTTTTTTTTGCTCCTATTATTTATTTATTTATTTATTTATTTGTTGTGTTATTTATTCATTATTTATTCAGCACGCTTTTGTTATACTTGTTTGTCTGTTGTGAGCCATGTCTTGTCACCGTGGGATAGGGGGGGAACAAAATTTCGGTTTCTTTGTGTGTCTTTAGCATGTGGAGAAATTGACAATAAAGCTGACTTTGACTTTGACTTTGACAGTGATTTTGAATCTACATTTATTTTGACACTTAATTTTAAAAAAATGTTTTTGTTTATGTAATTGTCACCCAGTGTATGTTTCATGGTGTCACTTATAACGTTGAAAAATAAGCAATAAGTTGATATTAGTGTTACCCCCCATTTAGTCAGAGGTGGGCATTCTGTCTCAAGGTTGGAACAGTGCGTTTGACTGAGAATGAACTGAGGTTTTTTTAGGCATCTGTAATCGTCCCCTATCCGGGTCAAATGCCAACTAACCTCTCAGTTGGTCTGACAGACAGTTTTGGCACACCAATATGGAAGTCTGCCAAAGACAAGTGTTTCTGTTCTTGATCTCACATGTGTAATCTGCAAATTTAGTATGTTCAGACTGAATTTAAATGTTAACCCAGAAGTGGATGTATGAAGTGGATGTGAATCGTAAATTAGCCAGCTACGTATTGAGCTTTACATTAGCAACCTGATTTTAAATTTGTTGTGAAACCTCTGCCTTAGCCTCTCTCACGTGGTCGGACATGGCAAAAAAATGAAAGCAGCTTACCCCAGTATGAATGTCTTCTTATTTTTAGGATGCCACTGAAATAATATTTTGTATGACATTGCAATAACTGACTTGGATTTCATATTACCTTAGGCTACAATGTAGAATGCAATCCGAGTTAAAATACGTCATTTTAAACATTTTTTAAGGTATGGTTGTGACAGGTTGTGTGAGACTTGATGGCTGTGTATGTATTTGTGACGTCTGTATGTAAAATGCGCATGTGCGTGAAGAAGCGTCCTGAAGGATGACGTGTGTGCGGTTGTAAGCTAGGAGCGTACACCGCGCCTACCGTCTTAAAACACCTGGGATAGGCTTCAGCACCTCTGTGGCGCTCGCGAGGATAAGCGGTTCAGCAGATGAATGGCCAAACAAACGAACAGTTTAATCGTAAGCAATTTGATGATCTTGGAACTACCCAGAATCCATCCATCTGTTTGTCCGTCCTTACATCCATCCATCCATCCATCCATCCATCCATCCATCCATCCATCCATCCATCCATCCATCCATCCATCCATCCATCCATCCATCCATCCATCCGTTTTCTGAACCGCTTATCCTCACGGGGTTTGCAAGAATGCTGAAACCTATCCCAGCTGTTTTAGGACGGTAGGTGGCATACACCCTGAATTGGTTACCAGCCAACAGTGTTCCATAGTAGAATGCATGGCAGTTATACAAAGAAACACTTGTTGAAAAACACACAGTTCTATCTTTTAAGGATATAAAGAGCACTGAGTTACCTTGTGCTATACAAAGTTACCTTGTGCTATACAAATAGTGCCTTTCCTCTCCTATTAAGAACATGCAGCGCATACATTATTTAAAGTAGAACAGTCAAAAGCCTTTACAAACATTTGAAAACAAAGAACTACAACTGACAGTGTTCATTCTTTTCATAATTTTAGTTTGAAAAAAAATTTTTGGGGTAACATTTTTGTCCGTTTATTTAGTTTGTTTTTTCGGAACATTCTTGAATACATTTTACTTCGTGGCCATTATGTCCTTCGCTGACCACTGACCACCTTTAATGATAGTGCACTTATTAAAATCAGCATTTTCAAAACCCCTTATATTTCCTCAGATGGAAAAACTGACATGTCGAGATCGCCTTCCTGCCTACATGACAAATGTTGTCACAATGTTGTTGATGGTAAGGAGTTACTACGTGTATCTTTGTTATTGGTTGTGATAGTCTTGTACATATAGTATAATATGATGTACATTGTATCTGTGTAACTGTGCATTTTTGTGTTGTTAGATGGGTGTTACGTTTGCCATTGTTTTTGGTGTGATCATATACCGGATCTCCACAAAAGCTGCTCTTCATATGAGCTCCAATCCAGTGACACGGAACCATGTACAACTTACAGTCAAAACAACAGCAGCCATTATCAACCTTGTGGTCATCCTTATACTAGATGAGGTGTATGGAGCTATGGCACGATGGCTTACTGTTTTAGGTAAGTGTAATTAAATATATGAACCATTTAAAGAATGTGTTGACTCATTGAGACCTATTTTTGTGTACAGAACCAATCTAGTGCAAAGCGCAGTCTGTGTGCATGGGTGGAGTTTTCTCAGTTTTGGTAATTTCTTAGCCTTTTCACATGGAGAATTGGGCGTAAGGGGGCATAAGAGGCCATTGTGTGGTCTACCAAATTCACAAAAACGCTAAACTTGACTTCCCCTAAAGCAGGTTCTGCCTAAGTACAGGAGTCTGTCTACCAAAAATAGGTCCCATTTTGTAACTGATTGCAGTTATTAAATATTAATTGCTTTATCAGCAATTATTTACATCAGTAGCAGTTTTTTTATATGGCCAATATGGGCAGTGTCACGGAACGAAGCAGGGCAACCAAATGCTGCTTGGACCAATGTTTATTGAAGGGGAAGGGCTAGTGGAGAACAGGGTAACAGGGACCAACACAGGCAGCGGACGGGTAGCATACCGGACAGCAATGGGGCAAGACGACAGGAGCATAAACAGACGTGAACTTAGAGTAAACAGATGATCTGGAAGAGAGTGACACAAGGCGTAAATGCGCAACAATTAACAGGTTGCAGGTGACAGTGATTGCGGTGATTACATGTGAACTGGAAATGACAATAATAACTCACTGTGAAAGCCAAATTGAGCAAATTGGCTATTTCAGAAGTGTGTGTCAAACTGGTAGCCCTTTGCCTTAATCCGTACCCAGGAAGTAGCTCTCGGTTGAAGAAAGGTTGGTGACCCCTGGTCTAGACTTTGTACAGGTAGAATTGGGTGTAATGTTTTTTTGCGTCTGAAGTGATTAAACCTTATGTAGTCGCTTCCCGGGACTGATAAATGGAGTGTTGGGATGTGTGGCTTGCACTTGAAAATACGAACGTAAACAGACGGAGAGTTCTGTTGGTGAAGGTGTTACGAATACAGTAATCCCCCGCTAAATCACGGTTCACTTATCGCGGCTTCAGTACATCGCGGATTTTTTTAAAAATTCAAAATAAAAATTCTACATTGAGGAATTATGGCACACAAGTTGCCCGCACACCAGCAGAAGGCAGGGAGTGCCCACACAATTGCAGTACGTACACTTGTACCTTGTTATAAAAAAGTTCTTATAATAATAAGAGCTCTAAAAACATATTTACACTATTGTTATTGTACCTTGTTTGAATTGTTATAATAATAAAAGAGTTCTAAACACATATTTACAGTATGTATACTTTAGCTACATCTACATGTTACACACATGCACGCACGCACGCACGCACACACACACACACACACACACACACACACACACACACACACACACACACACACACACACGCACACACACACACACACACACACACATATCATATTTATACTATTTAAAGTTAAAGTTAAAGTTAAAGTCCCAATGATTGTCACACACACAACTGGGTGCGGTGAAATTTGTCTCTGCATTTAACCCATCTCCGAAGGGAGCACTGGGCAGCAGCGGTGCCGCGCCCGGGAATCATTTGGTGATCTAACCCCCCAATTCCAACCCTTAATGCTGAGTGCCAAGCAGGGAGGCAATGGGTCCCATTTTTATAGTCTTTGGTATGACCCGGCCAGGGTTTGAACCCACAACCTTCCAGTCTCAGGGCGGACACTCTACCACTAGCCCACTGAGCTGGTGTTTTATAGTAATTTTTTTTTAATAATTTATACATTATTTTCTGTATGTCATTTATACTACACTGTAATATAGTATTTACATGTTTGAAACTATTATTTAATGTTCTAATGATAACATATGTACTTATATGATTTAATATACATTTACTGATACACAAAATTATATGTATGTTAAAAATTAGAGGGCTACACTACATCGCGGATTCTCACCTATCGCGGGTGGTCTTGGAACCAAATATCCGCGATAAACGAGGGATTACTGTACTTGCAGGTTTATTTTCCTTAGTAATCAACACAGTAAATAACTCATAACATAACCCTATTGTGATAAAGATTGTAATTCATTGAAGAAATTGATTCTACAATGATTCAGAGTGATTGTACCTCACTGGTGTCATATTTACGAAATAGACAACATCCACCACGTACGTCTGTGGAGCGCCAAATTGTTTGCCTGCGCCTCAGTCAAATACACTAAAATTGTGTTGCAGCATCTGCACCACAAGTTAAGCCTGTTTTTATTGAGTCTGAAATCTGGTTTACTTTTTGTAAACAAGTTTGCCGGGAAGCGCAGGGATGCCCGGTGAGGCTTAGCATGTCTACCAAATTCAGAAATACATAATTACATAAATACGAATTAGATAATAAATGCGTACGAGTTTTGAGAAAACAGACACAAATGGCAAACTCACAGTTGGCTGGCTATTAACGGACAGATAAATCTTGCCCTTTGTTTTCAGTTGAGGGAGTTGATAAAATTGTCTTTTTTGTTAGCTATCATGATCTACCATCTTTAATTGCAGTATAATGCATTTAGTCAAGTCCATTGCATTGGATTTAAGCACAGTTATATACTGTATTAGAGCATGTGAAACTTTACAACAGAGCACGTTGCTGTGTGATACATTTTAGGCACCTTAATAACCTACACACATCATACTGTGTGCCTTTTCACTCATTTAGGTAAACTGGAAGTCACAATTGACACAAATTTAGTGAAGGAAGTGTAAACCTTGCAAACCAAAATGTGTTTTCTATTATAGAGGTTCCAAAAACTGAAAAGAATTTTGAGGAGAGACTCATATTCAAGACTTTCATTCTGAAGTTTGTCAATGCTTTCACACCAATAATCTACATTGCTTTCTTCAGAGGAAGGTTAGTTGTCTCACTGCAATTTTGGTTTATTTCATTTCATGTTTTTCATGTTTATTTCACTTAGTAGCACTAAAGACTGAATGTTAAAAAAAAACCAAATGATAAAAGAATGCATTACTATTAAACATAATAATCTAATCCTTTCATTGTCTTATCAGGCTGGTTGGCCGACCAGGCAACTATTTGTATGTGTTTGAATCATACAGAATGGAAGAGGTAAGTCGTGCAATTCTGTTGAAAACAAAAGTTGTGACTGAAAATATTGTTGCAATAATGGTATTGACTCAATTGACCCCTGGTAGCTTTGACTTTCCCAGCTTGTATGTATAAATGTACTGATGCACCATTCCAGAGTCCTGAGAAGTAGGAAATATCTCACTTACAACTTTCAAGCTCTATGCCCAAAGCAATGGACATGTAATCGATTGTGTTGAAAACAACATTCGTGATTTCTTTTTCCTGTTAATTTTCTGAGATGTATACTGTTTCAAATTAAATACAGATAGAGGTGCAACGATTATTCAATTAACTAATCAACATCTCATCAATTGTCAAATTAATTGATATTTTTTGTAATCAATGGTGTAGTTACCATTTTTAATTTAGAAGTTCCTCAGATGCTCTGAATTCCAGCCTCTGAACAGTAAAGAATCCATGATAGCAGACTGATTATCTTTGCATTTAATCAAAATAAAACTTTCTGTGAGTTCTTTGGAAAACAAGGAATTTTTTTTTGCCTATTCTTTGAAATATTCTATACCAAACCAGTAATTTATGTTTTCTGAACTACGAATTTAAACACATTTTTTTAGTAAAAAGATGAAAATTGGAATGGAAGCGTTTTTCATCTGATTCATCAAATAATTGATTCTTAAAATAATCATTATTAGCAGTAAAATCGTTTTTTTTTCAGTGGGTGCCATGATTGTTGTGTGACAGTTTTTGTTTTTTAAGAATTGAAACTATTTCACAACTTTATTCTGAATTCATAGTGTACTCATGGAGGCTGTCTGATGGAGTTGTGCATTCAGCTGAGTATCACCATGTTGGGGAAGCAACTAATTCAGAACAACCTTTTTGAGATTGGAATACCGTAAGTTTTCATCAGATACTAATTGTAATATAAAATATATTTCCATTTAAAAAAAAATATGTACTGAAATTTCTCCTGGATATATTTATTCAGGGAGGAATGCTTCAACGAACTGTAAATCACAAGAATATGATTGTGATGAAAGTAAGCAGTCACTGCCAAGCGATCATGCAATAAAAATGTGCTTACCTAACACAGATCTCAACCACAGCAAAAATCTTGAAACGTGTCAAATTACATGGTGGTTAGGATGGTACAAGATGGTGCGTGAATGTGTATTGGATTTGGCCCAGACAAATTGGCTCAGATGAAATTCCAAATTTCACCAGAAGATGGTGACAAAGCTTGTTTAATCAATATCCAACATGTATTCAACGTTGATGTTCCATTTACACATGAATGTATAAATGTGAGCAAAGGAAGGAGCTACTTGGTGGAGTACTGCGGATGACTCATGAACCTGACCCAGAGGTTAGCTCATACGGTTGAGGTTGGAGCTGCAGCTGCAGTCTATTCTAGAATCAGTCCTGGGAAACACAGGTATATGACGTAATGGAAAAACTGGTACGTGACCAAGCTGGCGTAGGACCCACATACGGAGGCCTATAAAGAGGTCGTCCTGACAAAGAAAAGGGCTGCTCGCTCGCTGGTTCGCTTGCGCTCCCCGTCAGGGCTTTTTGAGATTAGACCAAAATCTACTAAAATGAATTTCTAGAGTCTTGGAATTGGACTTTGTCAAATTTTAAGCGTAAAGACCGGCTAGGAGATGTGGACCTCGGTGCAGCAGAAAGGAGCCATTTTTAAGGCGTCATCCTCTCCCTCCTTTAGGCCAGCCTGTCCTTTTAAACAGAATTCGGATTTTTGGAACAAGGAGAAACAATCTGATTTTGAGTTTTCAATCGAGAGAACTTCGAGACTGAATAATTTTTGCTCTATTGCGATTGGTGAGTGGAATTATTGTTGTTTGTTCAATCGACAACAAGAATCGAGACTTGTACCGTATTTTTCGGACTAAAGGTCGCTCCAGAATATAGGTCGCATTAGCCATAAAATGCACAATGGCGTGAAATAAAACCCATATATAAGTCGCTCCGGAGTATGAGTCGCATTTTGTGGGAAATTTATTCGACAAAATCCAACACCAAGAACAGACATGAACGAGTAACAACAGGCTAAACGATAGGTATGCTAACATGACGTAAACAGAAACAAAGAGCTGAGAATGGGCCTGACGTAACATTCTGAGTTATTCAAATAACTATTACATAAATAACACTTTTATAAAACCATCTGTCACTCCAATTCATTAAATCCATCAATCGTCCTTTATGTCAACAATGGGTGCGCGCCGCTGACGGTGCTTGCACTTCAAAATATTCCACGGGCCCATATAACAATATATAAATTATTTAACTATTATATAAGCAATAATATTATCAAACCATCTGTGTCACTCCAAATCATTAAATCCATCGATCAAATTCCTCGTCCTTTGTCAACAACGCCGCGAGTGCGCCCTGACGACAGCCTCGTCGTTATTCCACAGATCTAGTACATAACTATATTGTAGGACCGGGCGTGCGTAAAAGCCATGTCCAAGCCCCATCCACCATCCCCGGACAGCCACCCGACTGAGCACCGGCCCCCAACTTCCATCCACGGAGGTGAAAGAGAGCTCCGTAGAGTAGGACAGGGCATGCGTAAAAGCCATGTCCGAGCCCCATCCACCGTCCCCGGGCAGCCACCCGGCCGAGCGCCGGCCCCCGACTTCCATCCACGGAGGTGAAAGAGAGCTCCGTAGAGTAGGACCAGGCGTGCGTAAAAGCCATAATCGTTTTTCAACCCTTCTGTGTCACTCCAAATCCTTAAATCCTTCAAACTCTTCGTCCTCCGTGTCACTTACAAACACAGCCGCTAATGATGCCGGTAGTACGTGGGGCCCTTCGTCATCTTCGTCATCCCGTGATCGAATCTTTGTCCTTTATGTAAACAACCGCCGCGCCTGCTGACGTCACTTGAAATTCAAATTACAGTAATCCCTTGCTACATCGCGGTTCGTTTATCGCAGTTTCACTTCTTTTTTTTGATATATAATCAATAATAATTAAAAATAAAGAAATACGGTAATTAATTGTCTAACTTATTCATTAAATTTCTTCTTAATCCTTAGTTCGGTTATCGATTGTTTCGTATTAACTATGTTGAGCATGGTTTTATATGCAGTAATTAAAACTTTAAATCTCTTTTGTTTCTCGATCATAGTCATACTTTTTGAAGTGAAAACAACTTTTATCCTTGACATCAGGAAGTGTCAGATCTGGTTTGAAATAGTTAACTTAAGACTCAGCTAGTGCGGGAGCACCCTAGTGTAAATAAACGAATCCCTGTGGTCTTAACAAAAGACATCTTAAACTATCCGAGATTTAACAAGCGCAACAAATCAAAGGAAGATAGCCGCCAGAAGAAAAAGGGTGTGGTCATTCTGACGCTGTGTCTCAACAGATTACTCTACACGAGCTTCAATTGACTTTAAAGGAATTGGCGTCCTGAAAAGATTTAATTGATTCCTTCGGAATTAATTTCTTAGAGGCGGTCAGAACTCGGACGAATATTTTCCGAACTCCGGCTTATTTAACTCTCGTCTCCCCATGAGAGCTGCGTTAGAGCCAAAGGTGAGTTTAACCCTTTAAACGGAGAGCCGGTCGCTTACGTTTGATAAGTGCAGGATTTGACAAAAGCTACATGAATCTTGATTCCTCCTCTGTCCTTCGCCCGCGACCTGGGCACCATTCCGTCCCTGTCCATCTGCGTCATTGAAAAGGTTTCATCACTGGTTTCATCCTTCCTTCCACTGTGCCTTTGTGTAAAAAAATAAATTTAAAAAAAGCACACCAGGGGTCACCAACTCTGGTCAACACCTGATTCAAATAATCAGCTCCTCAGCAAGTTCTATAAAAGACTGATAACAATCCTGATGATTTGAATCAGGTGTGTTGCAGTGGAGATGCATCTAAAACAGGCTGGATAGGGGCCCTCAAGGACTTGGTGACCCCTGATTGAAACCATACGGTGGTTGCCAAAGAGCTTAACAAAGCCTCACATTAAGTTATTTTTATTTGCAACCTTAAAGCACCAAAATGTTAAGTTTAAAATTGCTTACGATACAATACAATACAACACATCCATCCATCCACCCATTTTCTGGACCGCTTTGTTCCCATGGGGGTCGCGGGCATGCTGAGCCTATCCCAGCTGTCATCGATCAGTAGGCGGAGACAATACAATACAATACAATACAATACAATACAATACAATACAATACAATACAATACAATACAATACAATTACAGTACAGCACAACTTTATTTCTTCTTCTTTCGGCTGTTCCCGTTAGAAGTCGCCACAGCAGTTTCCATTTGACTCTGTCACACCAACCACCTGCATGTCCTTGCGCACCACATCCATAAACTTTCTCTTTGGCCTCGCTCTTCTTCTCCTGCCTGCTGGCTCCATCCTCAGCATCCTTTTCCCTATATGTATACCTCAGGTCGCCCCTCAGCACATGTTCAATAAATACATCTCAATATCGACTCTCTGACATTTGTCCCCAAACCGTCCCACCTGAGCTGTCCCTCTGCTTTCCTTCCGAATCCTGTCTGTCCTCGTCACTCTCAAAGAGAATTGAAAAATGTTCATCTCTGCCACTTCCAGCTCTGCCTCCATTATTTTTGTTAGTGCCAGCATCTCTAAGCCATACAACATAGCTGGTCGCACTACTACCTTCACTCTTGCAGATATTCTTAAGTCACAGATCACTTCTGCCACCTTTCTCCACCCACTCCACCCTGCCTGCACTCTCTTCTTAACCTCTCTGCCGAACTCTCCACCTCTCCCTCCACTCTCCAACTTTGGATAGTTGATCCCAAGTATTTAAGTCACCTACTTTCACCATTTCTGCTCTTTGTAACCACACTTTTCCACCAGGCTCCCTCTCAGTCACACATACATGTATTCAGTCTTGCTCCTTCTGACTTTTATTCCCCTGCTCTCCAGAGCATATCTCCACCTCCTCAGGCTAGAGTCAACCTCCTCTCTACTCTCACTTCAGATCACAATGTCATCAGCAAACATCATAGTCCATGGAGACTTCTGTCTGAGCAACCTGTCCATCACCACTGTGCTACAAGTACAGCAGGCAGGTTCTGCTCGACATCGGCAGAAGTGGGTTTTGTGGCGTTCTGGACTTTGAAGCGGCGACTTTAAAGGCGCTCGGACTGCTACGTCCTGAAACGTCGCCTACCTCGCCCGCTATTCCTCCCCCGGTTGGGAGCCGTCAGAAACGGTGTGCGAGGAGGCAGAAGAGGGGCAAGCGCGGAGGTGTCCGGGCCAGGCTGGCGGCCAACCCAGCTCACCCGGCGGTGCCTTCCATTCTTCTGGCGAATGTTCGATCGCTGGACAACAAAATGGATTACGTTCGCCTGCTGAGGTCTACGAACCGGACGGTGCGGAACTGCTGTGTGCTCGTGTTCACGGAGACCTGGTTGACTGACAACATTCCGGACTCTGCCGTGCATCTGGAGCGGCTAGCGTGCTATCGGGCGGACCGTGCCATTGTACGAGGGGGAAAGTCGTGAGGAGGTGGAATATGCGTCTACATCCGAGAAGAATGGTGCCGGGACTGTGTGGTGGTATGTAAGCACTGCTCGCCACTGGCGGAGTTTGTGATCATCAAGTGCCGTCCTTTTTACCTGCCGAGAGAATTTACCGCGATTCTGCTAGTCGCGGTATACATCCCGCCTTCCAACATCGAAGGTGACAGGATCGCGGCGCTTGGTGAACTGTACCAAGCTGTCAGTGTACAGCAGACAGCGCACCCTGACGGTTTCACCATCTTCGCTGGGGACTTTAATCATGCCAACCTGAAGTCTGTTTTCCCGAGGCTTCACCAGCATGTTACTTTTCCGACACGTGGAGACAGCTTCTTGGACCTAGTCTACTCTGCGCATAAGGGAGCTTTGAAAGCCACCCCCCTCCCCCATCTTGGGCTTTCTGACCATCTCACCGTTTTGCTTTTGCCCGCATACAAACAATTGATAAAGGCATCCAGGCCGGTTCGGAGGCGGGTTCGGGTGTGGCCTGAGGGTGCCTCCGATGCACTTCGTGACTGCTTCGACACCACTGACTGGGACTTGGTTAAGCAGGCGGCCACCTACAACGATCGGACGGACATAGGGGAGTATACTGACTCTGTTTCCTCTTACATCACGAAGTGCATCGATGATGTGACTTGCTCAAAATCCGTCGTCACTCGCGCGAACTGGAAGCCGTGGCTGACAGGGGCTGTCCTCAGGCTGCTGAGGGCCAGGGACAAGGCTTTCAGAGCGGGGGATGAGGCTGGCTTGAGGACATCGAGGGCCGACCTGTCCCGGGGCATCAAAGAAGCAAAAAAGGCGTTCTCGTGCAAGGTCTCCACCCACTTCAAGGACAGGAAGGACGCACGTAGCCTTTGGCAGGGCATTCAGACCATCACGGACTACAAGCCCGCGCCGAGGAGCTGTGAGGGCGACGTCCGTCTGCTGAACGATCTAAACCGCTTCTTTGCTCGCTTCGACGCCCAGAACAGCACTTGCCCGCAGAAGACCACTTGCCCCGCACGAGCAGCCCCTGCGCTTCTCTGCCGACGGAGTGAGGAGGGCGCTTGCCGCTATTGACACCCGTAAGGCGGCGGGCCCTGACAACTTCCCGGGTCGAGCGCTGAAGGACTGCGCTGGGGAGCTGACGGGTGTCTTCAAGGACATCTTTAACGTTTCCCTGCAGCAGGCCATTGTCCCCTCGTGTTTCAAGGCTGCCACCATCGTTCCTGTGCCGAAGAAACCTGCACCGTCCTGGTTCAATGACTACCGCCACGTGGCACTGACGCCCATCATCATGAAGTGCTTTGAGCGGCTTGTCATGGAGCACATCAAATCCGTTCTCCCCCCACCATTGACCCTTTCCAGTTTGCGTACCGTGCCAAACGGTCCTCTGAGGATGCCATCTGCTCTGCCCTCCACTCGGCCCTCACCCACCTGGAGAGAAAGGACTCATATGTGAGGTTGCTGTTTGTGGACTTCAGATCTGCCTTCAACACCATTGTGTCGCAGCGACTCATCTGCAAACTCGACGAGCTGGGCCTCAGTCCCTCCCTCTGCAACTGGCTACTGGACTTCCTCTGTCAGAGGCCTCAGGTGGTGCGTGTTGGCGACAAAATCTCCGCCAGCATCACGCTGAGCACGGGGGCCCCCCAGGGCTGCGTGATCAGTCCATTGCTCTTCACCCTGCTGACGCATGACTGCACTGCGACCTACAGCGACAACCGCATAGTGAAGTTTGCTGACGACACGACTCTGGTGGGTCTCATCACGAAGGGCGACGAGACTCGGTACAGGTCGGAAGTTCTTCTGACCACGTGGTGCAGGGACAACAACCTCCTGCTGAACGTAAACAAGACCAACGAAAACGTTGTTGACTTCCGGAAGGGTCACACAAAACACCTGCCGCTGATCATCGACGGTGCTGTGGTGGAGAGGGTGAGCTGCACCAAGTTCCTGGGGGTGCACATCAGTGAGGACCTCTCCTGGTCCGCAAACACCGCGTCACTGGCAAAGAAAGCTCAGCGCCGCCTGTACTTCCTGCGGATGCTCAGGCGTGCATGTGCTCCTCAGGCAGTCCTGTCTACATTCTACCGTGGCACCATTGAGAGCGTCCTCACCAGTTGCATCGCTGTCTGGGGTGGTAACTGCACTGAACAGAACTTGAAGGCCCTGTAGCGCATAGTGAATACGGCTGGTAAGATTATTGGTGCTTCGCTCCCCTCCCTGAAGGACATTTACACCTCCCATCTCGCCCGCAAGGCAACCTCGATTGCATGTGATGTGAGTCACCCGGCTCACTCTTTGTTTGACCTTCTGCCCTCTGGGAAGAGGTACAGGAGCACCACCAGACTCGCAACAGCTTCTTTCTCCAGGCTGTTAGGACCCTGAACTCGCTACCCCCTTCTGCGTAGCATGCGGCACTGTTGCGCTATTTTCTGGAATGTCTGCTGTACGCTCACTTGCTCCTTTTTGCTTCTATTATTTATTTATTTGTTATGTTATTTATTCATTATTTATTCAGCACGCTGTTGCTTACTTGTTTACTTGATTGTCTATTGTGGGCCATGTCTTGTCACCGTGGGATAGGGGGGAACGAAATTTCGGTTTCTTTGTGTGTCTTTGGCATGTGGAGAAATTGACAATAAAGCTGACTTTGACTTTGACTTTGAACAAGAAAAGACTCAGATCTGATCCTTGGTATAATCCCACCTCCACCTTGAATTGATCTGACCTTCCTATTGCACATCTCACCTCTGTCACACTATCCCTGTACATGTCCTGGACTACCCTCACATACTACAAGTCCAGCCTTCCTCATACAATACCACATCTCTTCTCTTGGTTCCCTGTCATAAGCTTTTTCTCAATCCACAAACACACAGGGCAACCACTTCTGGCCTTCTTTATACTTCCCCATCAGTATTCTCAGAGCAAACAATTAATCAGTAGTGCTCTTTCTTGGCATGAAAACAAGCGGGGCAATGACATACCAGCTCTGCCGAAACCCTGAAGCCGACTAACTCGATCGAACCCAGGTTAAGAACCAATGCACTAGATACATTTGGTTGACTGTAACTGAAAAGAGTTTAATCTATTTCTGTCAAGGTTATCTTTTTTTTCTTTTTAAACTTCACATTTGGTCTGAATGTACAGATCACAACGCGAGACATAGTGGGAACAGAAAACTATATTTTTGGCAGATTCCATATTAGTGTGTCAAAATGGTCTGTCGAACAGACAAAGAGTTGAGTCGGCACTTGACCCGGATAGCGACAATTAAAGAGACAGACGAAAACCCACTCCCGTCCGTCTTCAGTCAGTCCTATTTTTAATGTTGTCATTGTCGTATGGCGGTGTGGCATCTTCATCTTTTTTTACCCAAAGCCCAATGAACACACTAATGCCCAAATTAGTGCACTCTTGCCTCACTCACAAATGAGTGTGCGCTTTTCTCCAAAGAGTCACCAATAAGAAATTCAAAACAGAATTCCATTTTATTCTGTCTTTTATCTTTAGAGTTAAAGTTACAGATATCTGGCCTCTCCCTTCGTGCTAACACCAGCGGTGCAGATGGGGGAGAAGGAGCATTGTCTTTTTCCCAGTATGTACATTTAAAGGTGGCAGATGTTTGCTTATATCCAGATGTCCTTCAATAACATGCGTAGGCCAGGTTCAGGGTTTGGTTGATCATACCATTTGAGTTCAACTGTTGATTGGTCATCTCTGCAGCCTCCTCCAGTCACACCGTTCTTATTAATAAACAGATCAAGATCACCTGACCTGATCCTTTAAAACAGTTTAAATAAGCATGCATTTGCAAATGTACTGTAGTGTGCATAGTTTACTTTGGATAAACAAATGTATTCCAGTGGGCAATGTTTATCCCTGGCCACATACTCTGATGTGATCAATAGATAAGTAAAATTATGAATAATGGTCTGAAATGCCTCAACTCTTCAACTTTTGTATCTAAAAATGTGCAACCATCCGGGACGTGTGGACAGAATGAAATGCCTACTTCTGGTTCACAGCACTCTTCTTTGTGGCTTGACATTTTTTGTTCACTTAAGAGGGCCTTTAAGGAAGATCAGATGAAAATTGTGTGAATGAATGTATTTTATAGATAAAAATCCATGTATTTTATAGAAAAAAAAACATGGTATTTTATAGATAAACACGAAACAATATCCTTTCTAAATTCAAAGCATTGAAAACATCAAATTATCTCCATCTTAGTGTGTATTTGTACATTCCTCAGCAAGCTGAAGAAGCTTATTCGCTACATCCAGTCAAAGCAAGGCACTTTTCAAGAGGAAGAAAGGCAGAAGAAGTTGCAGAGATATGAAATGGACCGCTTCCTGGAGCCATTTTCAGGGTTAACACCCGAATATATGGAAATGAGTGAGTATCACATATCAAAATCTAATTTTCTTTGTTAAAGGAAAAGTTATGGAACACTTTGGTAAGCATCCCCAGCTTTTTTAAAACATTAGAATCAGCTTCATTGGCCAAGTTTGTGCATGCCAAACAAGGAATTTGACTCCGGTTGATCTCAGCCTCTGTACAACATTTAAGTGACTAACAACATTCAGGTGACTAACAACATTTAGGTGGCAAGAACAGGATATTATTGCCCAGTGATGTCTCTGAGACTCTACTAGTAATGTGAGTACATCAAAACATATTGCAGGCAATGAGGCATCAACCTCAAAATCAATAAATATTTGCAAAACGAACAAAGAAACAAACATAAAACAAACGAAAAAAACAAACAATAGAATTGCCAATTTGAGCATTAAATATGTTGCCGTTTTGATGTATTCATATATATAGGTCAAAAAGGATGTCCCAATGTCACTGGCATTGGGGTTTGTATTTTCAATATTAATTTATAAAAAAGAGCTGATGGATCTGTGCGGTATTTCAAAAGAGTTGAGCCAAAACCTGTAGCTCTCAATTTACCCTTTGGTCTCTAGTATGTGCCCATTGTCATCTATGGGGTGACAAGCTCTGTGTCGTTCTCAAAAGGATAAGGTCAAAAAGACAAGCTGTGGAAATGATTTTCCTTCACAGGGTGTTTTCTAGTTAATGCTCACAAAACCCTCAGGAATATAGTCATCAAGTTTGATTCATTCATTAAGATATATTTTGTCTCTGTTTTCCCCAGTAATCCAATTTGGTTTTGTCACATTATTCGTGGCATCCTTCCCATTGGCTCCATTGTTTGCTCTGCTCAACAACATAATTGAAATACGACTTGATGCAAAGAAGTTTGTGACTGAGTTGCGAAGACCAGTGGCGGCAAGAGCCAAAGACATTGGTTGGTCAACTATATACAGCACCTAATAATCGTTTGATTATCTCTCTCTCTCTCTTCTCTCGTTTGATTATCTCTCTCTCTCTCTTCTCTCTCTCTCTCTCTCTCTCTGTCTGTCCTGTTAAACAGCTTGTCATCCGTTTCCTTCTCTGTAACACCAAGTGCCCACATGTCTTCCATTACTACATCTTTCAACCTCTCCTGGCAGCTCCATCCTCATCACCCTTCTAAAAATAATTCAAAACTCTAAAAGAAAAATGATGCCGATCTCAGAGTGTTTCTATTATCAATCGATTGATCAGTAAATTGTCATTACGTCAATAGAACAATTTACACAAGACATCTTAAGAATAACAGTTTTGTAAAGAGAAATGGAATATTCCCTGTGACCACTATGCAGGGCTGATCTGGAACTCTGGGAAACTTTTGGTTGAGGTTATTGCTGCCAAATGAGGTTCAACAAATTAGCAAATCTAAAGACTCACATCCTTTTTCCATCCCGCACCAATGGTATCATATTATGTTCCTTAAGAACATAAAAACATATTGCAGTGACTTGCAGACTCTGCAGAAATCCACGTATTATGTTTTTAAAATATATTTTACATTTTCTCTTTAGGTATATGGTACAATATCCTAAGAGGAGTTGCCAAAGTGGCTGTCATTATCAACGTAAGTTAAAGCAAACTTTTTTACTTCATTTTAACATCCATCCAGACATTATCTGTACCGCTTGTCCCCACGGGGTCGCGGGCGTGCTGGAGCCGATCCTAGCAGTTATCGGACACCCTGAACCAGTTGCCAGCCAATCGCAGGGTACACAGAGACGAACAACCATCCGCACTCACACAGGCAATTTAGAGTGCTCAGTTACCCTACCATGCATGTTTTGGGGATGTGGGAGGAAACCGGAGTTCTTGAGGAAAACCCACACAGGCGTGGGGAGAACATGCAAACTCCACACAGGGAGGCCCAGAGGTGGAATTAAACCAGCACCCTCTGAACTGTGAGGCGGACGTGCTAACCAGTGTGTCACCGTGCCTCCATTATTGTAATATGATAAAATTGTATTTTAAACCACAACACTCATAATCAAGTAGAATTCAAGTATTAGGACTTTTCATAGTATTTTATTGAGTAATGTAATTCCTGTATTAAAAAAGTTCTAGCAATAGACTTTTCTGTTTAATTTGTTCTTTCCATCTGTGAAGTACAACCAGTGTGATGCTAGATGCACAGGGTACATCGGTTTTGATGCCCACGACAGATGAATTTGTCGATGGGATCAGAACTTTCTTGAAGTTTATGCCCCCTGTCTCACTTGAACATGCACATATACGGACTTTATATACCGTGATCCCTCGCCACTTCGAGCTTAATTTTTCGCGAATGCGCTACTTCGTGATGGGAGAACGGCAGTTAAATACACACGGATAGCGTCAGGCTTGCCTCTGAACAACGTGCATTGTGGGAAGCGCAGCAGCCAGCCACGAACGAGGCAGGACAACTATGTGCAATACGGACTGTTTATTTAGGGTATGCGAAAAGTTAGTTAAAGTCAAGTCAAAGCCCTAATGATCGTCTCACACACACATATGGGTGTGGTGAAATGTGTCCTCTGCATTTAACCCATCCCCGTGTGATTTTGATCCATCCCCTGAGGGAGAGGGGAGCAGTGAGCAGCAGCGGTGCCGTGCTCGCAAATCATTTGGTGATCTAACCCCCCAATTCCAACCCTTGATGCTGAGTGCCAAGCAGGGAGGCAATGGGTCCCATTTTTATAGTCTTTGGTATGACCCGTCCGGGGTTTGAACCCACAACCTTCCAGTCTCAGGGTGGACACTCTACCACTATGCCACTGAGGGGAAAAGGGAGGCTAGAATGCCAGCACAGCGGGCGCACGAGGCGACTGACGAGTTGGTCAGCGAGCTCTTGTCGTGGTGGCATCTCGTTACACAGAGGAACAGGTGGAAGGCGTGCGTGAGTCAAGGAAGACAACCAGCCAGGCGTACCACTACACAGCGGATCAGGCAACCGCGAATCAGGTGGCAGGCGTGCATGTATCAAAGCAGATGAAACAGCGAGAACTGACAACACTGGCGACAAAAGGTATCTAGTATATACATGCCCTAATCAGCGGGTAACACCGGACTGGTGGTGGCGATCAGCGCGGATTAGCACGGCCAGTTCCGTATTGGCGACGAGCACCCCCGAAAGATCGAAAGGCGCATCAACCGGCCAGCAGGGCGAAAGTGGAGACATAACACAGCCGCACACGAAGGAAAATTACACCCCCGTGCAGAAAGAGTCGGGACAGTGAATATGCATGGGGCGTGCCTCTGAGCAATGTCCTTCACTGAGGTCAAGCGTAGGGTAGGAAAAAAGCACTGCCGTTCAGGAGTCGGGACAGCGGCCATGAGCGCTGATAGCGCGGGACGTGCCTCTGAGCAATGTGCGTCACTGCAGACGTCACTCTGCAAGTTCAAGCGCAGGAGGAGGCATCCCGCCATGTGCGAGGGAACAAGCACCGAACGGACAAAAAAAGAAAAAGTGGGGACTCGGTCGTTCTTTTATTCGCTGTAAAGGTACAATACATGCACAGAACAGTGTGGGAATGGTTATTCAGGGAATTGGAAAGGTTTATGGCGCGTAAAAGTATTGGGGATGAATTAAAAAGCTTTAATATTGTGTACTGGACCACGATGGATGGACGGAGGGAGGGAGGGATAGGGTGGATGATGGATGGATGGATGGATGGATGGATGGATGGATGGATGGATGGATGGATGGATGGATGGATGGATGGATGGATGGATGGATGGATGGATGGATAGGGTGGGGTGGGTGGATGGATGGTTTGGGTGGCTGCATTGATGGATCGACAGACAGGACAGAGATAGTCATTGTGTATATTTTTTATGATCAATGCCCATTTTCATATGCGTGCAAAATGCACTGTTTATCAAACATTAACAGTATTAATCATATAATCTTTGAATACCACCTATAACAATACCTACTCACCTACAATTCCCAGGCATTTGTCATCTCCTTCACCTCAGACTTCATCCCTCGGATGGTGTACCAGTACATGTACAGCCCCGATGGTACCATGCATGGATTTGTCAATCATACCCTCTCATATTTTAATGTCAGCAACTTCCAGGATGGGAAAGAGCCCATGGATCCCATGCAACTTGGCTATGCAGTTGAGATATGCAGGTGGGAACTCAATTTCACTTCACAGTTGCAGCAAGATAAAAACAATAGGAGATTAAATGTATCACAGCAGCCGAGGTTTAAAATTTGCCAGCCAGAAAAACAAGTTTTGGAGAATAACCACTGTTGTTAATTCAAAATATACCTAGGTATGTACTGATATTAACATCATATCAATGTTTTAGTATCAATACTGTTGTGCGGCGGTATTGTGCAGTTTAGATTTTGACGCCACCATCATCAGATATCTTTGGTGATTGTGTGCGTTTCTGAACCAATGTGAGTACACTAAACAGTGACATAGATAGATAGATAGATAGATAGATAGATAGATAGATAGATAGATAGATAGATAGATAGATAGATAGATAGATAGATAGATAGATAGATAGATAGATTATATTTGGATTTGTCGCGCTGCTGTGTGTATTGCAGTTTCTGTGACCTATTTAGCTTTGAAATTCACCACGTATCTATTTTAGTGTCTTAAACACGACCAGTGAATGTTCACCAGATCTTTTCTCTGTCAGGGAAAGCGAGAGAGCTGCAGTTAAGACCCGTGCACTTATTAGCATGTTTTGTGCTTGTTTGGCGCATCATTTCTACTGTGAGTTGGGCAGTGTGCACTCCCACGGTCGCATCTGTAACTGGGTTTGATGTAATGTTCATAACAGCCAAACCTACACATGGTGATTGTTCCATGTCATACAAATGAACAAAAAAGCCTGTGGTACTTCATAAGCATGTTTGCTTTCACTTCCATAACCTTCCTTTGATGGACTTATTTATTTGTCTGTCTGTCCTCTGGTTGAAATGATTAGCCACAAAACAAGCAGCAATTGCGACAATCCATCGCGCTCTCCATTTTGTGTGCTTGCATGCGTGCGTTACACGTGAGCAATAGTCGCTGTAACATAACGTCACTCGCGAGGTGAGGAGGGGCTCCTGGGTAGTAGGAGGCTGGGAAGTGGCACTGTTTGTGGGCAGCAAAGTAGAGTGGAGCAATTGAGCCAACTCACCTATACGGTCATCTGTACACTCAGGGCTCTCCAACAAACTGAATGAGTAAAGTTGAGGATTTTTCTTTCCGCAATATATTGAATGCACATTTCTATTTTGTTGGGTATATGGATGTGTCCAACATAAACTAAGGAGTATTAAGGCCATGCTGTATATTATTGTATGGTATCGCATTGTGTAAAATTGAATTGAATAATATCGAGGTACATATCATATTGTGACCTGTGTATACGTAGTGCCAGGGTCACAAAGATAACCAACCCTATTGTTAGTATGTATTCTAAATTGTAAAATCAAAAATAAACAAATGACAATCATTATTTTCAGTTTTTACTTCTGTTAATAATATAATCAATCATTAATATGTTTTATAAACGCTTATGCTCGAAATGTTTTTCTGAGGCAGACTTTCTCCACAGCATACCACCACCACAAGTGTGAGAAATGATTAATGATCTAATATTACCAGTATCATAACACAATAAGTTCTGTTTATTTTTATAGATACAAGGACTACAGAGAACCACCTTGGTCAACAACTCCATATGAGATTTCAAAGGAATTCTGGGCAGTACTAGCTATTCGGTTGGCCTTTGTAATTATTTTCCAGGTAACGTGTGTTTATGTGGAGATTTACTGTAAGTTTACGTGTACAAAGTTGTGCTGGATGGGGCTGGGATTGTCACTTCAGGGCCAGACTTTTCGGGCAACCCGCAAACCCGCTGGTATATTAAATATTGTATGTCTTTCGTGACACTGGTACTGGAACTTTTCCAACACATTTTTGCGACACTACTGCAGTGTTAAAAGACTAATTGTTAGTCGGACTGATTATGACAGACAACAAACACATCTGATCTTCTCTTCTGTTTTCAGAATGTTGTCATGTTGATGAATGACCTTGTGGACTGGCTAATACCAGACATCCCAAAAGACATCAGCCTCCAGATCCACAAGGAGAAGATTTTATTGGTAGATCTATTCATGAAAGAAGAGCAAGTGAAGAGCATCAACCTTGAGAACAGTGCCTCTGCCACGAGCAAGCACAGCAGGAACAACAACACAACACAACAGATCTATTTGGACTCACAAATTCACACATGACACAATTTGCAAGGAAATTATTGCCGTCTAAGGCTGGGTACACAGAGAATCAGGCTGTTTTTGTCCAAATTTTGCCCATTCCCAACCAAGTACGTCTTAGTGTCTTGGGTGTTATAAGATTGTCCCAAAAGATTATTCTTCTGTTTGCAAGTAGATTTGTCCCAATAATAGGGTCCAAATTGGGTCAGTTCGACAATCTTAAATAATAAACCTTTTCAATATTTGCAACCAAAAATCTTCCCGCGAATGGAAAAAGCAAACATTTTCTAGAGTCACTGAGTCCATGAACTGTGACGTGAACAAAATGTATCCAATGAAAGAAGCTACAATAAATAAAACAAAATGTGTCCGACCATATACTTGCATAGCATAGCAGTGAGCTTCCCAGACAGCAAGAAGTATTTTCCAAAGCATTTTTTTTCTTGACAACATAGCCATTTTAAATAGCTTCCGCCTCAGGCCCTTTCTGGTAACACGCAGGTAGAAATGGTGCATATCCAGGAGTGTCTGTTCTTTGTCTTTGTCTGTTCTTTGGAGAAATCACTTGTGAACAAGCTAGAGTTCTACTTCTTTCTAAAACGGTGGTGGAAGAGAATCTTAACGTGTGGTGCTCTGTGTAGAAATTATCAGTGCATACCACACACGATATGACCACAGTGTCAGATTTTTTTTATCTTTACGTTTGAAGTCTAACAGATAAACAATCTTGTAAGATTTGAAAATAAAAATTGTGTGTACCGGGCCTTAATTGCCAAAATAATTCTAAACATTCCAATGGTTAAGAGAGCTGTGTGAGCAATATAAATTGAAAGGTGTCATATTAAAATTGTGTGGACATTCTCAATACTAAAGCATATGGTATTTTGAGAATGTGCCTAAAAAATGTATTTGAGTATGTAACATTCCATTTAAGGTCATTAATGTCATCTATGTACTGTACATCACTTTTGCATCAAATCCACAACCAGTTGGCAAGTTTTTCTCAATATGATTTTAACAGCAATCAAAGAAACATCAGTTTAAATATGGCCAAAGAAAGATATGGTTTTGAGAAACTTGGTCCGGAAGCATCAGTTATGAATATGTCCAAAGGATATAGTTTTGAAAAACTTGGTAGGGGACGTCCATTCATACATCCATTTTCTTAATTGCTTCTCCTCATGAGGGTCGCGGGCGTGCTGCAACCTATCTGAGCTGACTGCGGGCAGTAGGGGAGGGACACCCTGAACTGGATTCCAGTCCTTCGCAGTGGTGGGAAAACAATTTTTCAGTTGATCTTCAAATCGTAGAATTATTTTTAGGCAAAACTCTTCAGGTGAATGGTGCTGTGTTTTTGTGTACACCTTTAGAACTGTATCAGACTGGGCAACCAAGTACAGAGCGACAGACTTTATTGAGGATAGGGAAAGGGGAGGTGTAGTGCTGGAGCTCTAGCTGGGTTGAGGTGATGGTGTAATCGGAGCGTGACTGGCGGCCGGAATCAGCGGCGGCGCCGTGGGACACTCGCTACGTTATGCTGGGGTGGCGATGGACAGGAGTCGACCTGGTGGAGAGAGCAGCAGACAGAGCTCGCAGCAGGACGGGGCGCTGGCAATCATCATGGTCAGGGGCAGGCAGAAAGTCGGGACGGGTGGCGATCAGAGCGTGGTCATAAACGAGCAATGGGTCAGGACCAACGTCAGGCAAGGCAAGACAGGTCAGTGAACAAACAAGGTCTGCAACGGGAGAGCGTGCAGTGAGCTTGAGAGTGGCATCACGGGACAGACTGGCAAGGACGTGACGGGATAGCGGGGTTTAAATAGGAAGGCTGACGAGCAGCTGACAGGTGTTGATTGAGTAGATGGGGCGGGGGCTGTGAGTGAGTGGCTGGTGGAAAGTTACCAGCTAAGTGACAGATGGCACAGCATGTGACAAAAATACCATATTGCAATTTTACTCTGATGACTCTTCAACCAGGGCGGCTTTGTGGGACACTGGTTAGCACGTCCACCTCACAGTTAGGAGGGTGTGGGTTCGATTCCACCTCCGACCCTCCCTGCGTGGAGTTTGCATGTTCTCCCCGTGCTCGCATGGCTTTTTTCCGGGCACTCCGGTTTCCTCCTACATCCCAAAAACATGCATAGTAGGGCAATTGAGCACTCCAAATTGCCCCTAGGTATGAGTGCAGATGGTTGTTGGTCTCTGTGTGCCCTGCCTGCGATTGGCTGGCAACCGGTTCAGGGTGTCCCCTGCCGACTGCCCGATGACCACTGGAATAGGCTCCAGCACACCCGCGACCCCCATGGGGACAAAGCAGTACAGAAAATGAATGGATGGACTCTTCAACCACGAATGCCTGCTACACAAATATTTTTGTTGTCATATTTAACCCTAACCCTAATCAAAGTTAATCTTCTATGTAATCATTTGTTTGAATATATAAAACGATCATCTACAATATTATTAATTTTGTTCATTATATTCATTAATTCAATTTAGATGGTTCTAACCTTAAGTTTCACAACTTGTACAGACAATAACAAATACAGTAACTAATTAGAATTACAATTTTTCCCAGATTTGAGATGAATCTAACCTTAAGTTTCACAACTTGTACAGACAATAACAGTAACTAATAACAAATACAGTAACTAATTAGAATTACAATTTTTCCCAGATTTGAGTGTGTCCTGGAGTGGTTTGCCTATTGCTTGGACTTGCATAAACTGCGCACATAGGGTCCTATTTTGGTAGACCCGGTAATCATGGGCTCATGTGAAAATGGGCGTAACTCCATTTTTGTGCCATAGCAAGTCTAGTCTGCCATATCTGGGGCCATGTTGCGGTTTTCTGAGCATTCAAGCACACAGTGTTGCCTCGGCCCCGACACATCCGACAATTTGGTAACAGAAAGTAGTCTCTGACTGTCGTAAAAATCAGACAATCATTATTTTTGGGCTGGGCCACCGGTTTAGTTCAGTGTGTTTGTGAATTTGGTAAACACCTTACTGGGCATTCCTGCTGCACCCCCCAGTGCAGCGATCATGTAGCAAATTTGGTTACAAAGTGTAAATTTGTATCAGTGAAACCTCGTTCAACTCTGCGAAGGTGACAAAATGCAATTTTGGTTATTTAACGGAGGCACAGGCAAACAGATTTTGCACTTGGTGGATGTGTATAGTGAAAGTCATCAGATTTCATTCATAACATTAACAGTGTGGGACAATCCCTGCAATCCAACACACACCATAGAATCAGTTTATATATCTCTGCCCCTACCTTCACTTGAGTGTTTGAGACATGCGGCCTTGTAAGGTTTTTGTTGTTGAAATGGCCTCTTACTAGTCCAGAAACAGAAGCATCTGAGAAACAAAACTGAATGCAAACCGCTGTTCATTTTTAATCACCAGCACCATACAACTGATAGTCTAACAGCCTCACAACAGTCCATCCCGGACAGTTAAATATTTGCGCAATTTTCTTTTTTTTTTTTCTTTTTTTTTTTTATTGTGTGTACATTTGTAACGACTTATCATTTGTAAATATTAAGTTTTGCATGTGAATTTCCAAATGATCATTTGTGGATCAGTGGACACGTGCATTTATTTTTTACACAAATGTAATGTCATTTTAAGAGATCCAGAAACACACAGATCTCAAATATTCACGTATTAAAAGGCCATCCCTAAGGAGTCAGATTGGGTCAAAAGTTTTGTATTTGAAAAAATAAAACTTGAACCTGAAAATAAACGTGTTGACCTTGAATATTGGAAAATAAAACAATGTAATCAAAATAGAAATACATTTATTGCGAAACAATATGGCCAGAACATGTCAACAATTTTGACCATCATTAAGAAGAAGGAAGCCCTCAAAGTGGTCAAGTCATCCAAAGGGCTCACCATCATCTCTAAACGTCGCAGCCCTGCCCTGGAAGAGATGGAACGCTTTTTGCTTGTGTGGATAAAGGACAAGGAGATTGCTGGTGAAACCATCACTGAAACGATCATATGTGAGAAGCCCAGCACCATATACACCGTGTGCACAATTATTAGAAATTTGTATTTTTGAGGACTAATTTTATGACTGAACAACTACATTGACCGCAGTCAATCCAAAATGTTAATAAACTTCAATCTGATTATTTCATAAAGTAAAACTGAAGTTTTGGCTTTCTAAGGAGAAAATCTGTGTGTGTGCAATTATTAGGCTACTGTTAGTGTACAGAATTATTATGCAACTAAATGAAAAACGACAATGTTCCCACATCACTTGTTTATTTTCATCTATTTAAGTGAGAATAATAATCAAACAACTCATAATTTACAAATTGACATTTCAAAAAAAAAAGTGACCAATACAGCCACCCTTCTTTTCAGTAACAGCCACAAGCGTTCCATTCATGGAGTCTGTCAGGGGCCATGTCATCATTCTTTCATCTCTAAGGTCTTTATTGGCTAGCCATGCAGTGGAGTACTGCGATGCATGCTCTCGAGCATTGTCCTGCATAAAAACCATGGTCTTTTTGAAAGATGCTGTCTTTTTCCTGTACCACTGCTTGAAGAAAGTGTCCTCTAAAAACTGGCAGTAGGTTTGAGAGTTGAGTTTGAGTCTATCTTCAATCTGAAAAGGTCCAACTAGCTCATCCTTAATAATACCAGCTCATACCAGTACTCCACCTCCACATAGCTGGAGTCCGAGTCGAAGTGGAGCTCTGGGCCTGACACTGATCCAGCCACGGGCCCATCCATCTGGTCCGTCAAGAGTCACTCTTATCTCACCAGTCCATAAAATCTTTGAAAAGTCTGTCTTCAGATATTTCTTGGCCCAGTCTTGGCGTTCCAACTTGTGTCTCTTGTTTAGTTGTGGTCGGGTTTCAGCTTTTCTTACCTTGGCCATGTCTCTGAGCACAGAACACCTTGTATTTCTGGACACTCCAGGTAGGGTGCAGTTCTGGAATATGACAGCACTGGAGGATAACAGGTCCCTGGTGGCTTCACGTTTGATTCTTCTTAAATCTTAATTTACGTCTTTTCTTCTCAACACGCTTCTTGCGACCCTGTTGACTTTATGCACCAAAAAGTTTGACTGTTCGATGATCACGCCGCAACATCTTGGCAATTTCAAGAGTGCTGCATCCCTTTGAAAGACTTTTCACAATTTATGACTTTTCTGAATCAGTTAAATCTCTTTTTTGGCCCATGTTGCCTAAGGAAAAGACGCTGCCTGATAATTATGCACACCTTGATATAGGGTGTTGACCTCCCTAGGCCACACCCTCCCTCATTACACAAATACACTTCACTTGATATGCTTAAAACCAATAAGCCTTCAAGTTTAAACAACCTGAAGTTGGAAAATACGCATGACAATGATGATATGGTCAAAATGCTCACTTGCCCAATAATTGTGCACACAGTGTATTGCATTATGTTAACATGATGTAAGTTGGATAAAAAATATATTAAAAAAAAAATATATACGTATATACCGTATTTTTCGGACTAAAAGTCGCTCTGAAATATATGTCGCATTAGCCATAAAATGCACAATAAAGTGAAAAAAAAAACCATATACAAGTCGCTCCGGAGTATAAGTCGCATTTAGGGGGCAATTTATTCGACAAAATCCAACACCAAGAACAGACATGAACGAGCAACATCAGGCTAAACGATAGGTATGCTAACGTGACATAAACACAAACGAAGAGCTGAGAATGGGCCTGACGTAACATTCAGAGTTATTCAAATAACTATTACATAAATAACACGTTTATAAAACCATCTGTGTCACTCCAATTCATTAAATCCATCGATCGTCCTTTATGTAAACGATGCCGCGTATCTGCCGCGCCACTGACGTCGGACTCGTCGTGAGTTGCAGTTCTAAATATTCCACAGACCCATATAACGACATCTAAAGTATATATCAAATAACTATCATATAAACAACAATATCAAACCATCTGTGTCACTCCAAATCATTAAAAAGTTGAGTGGCCCCAAGGCATGGATGTAAAAAGCCCGAGAGAGAGAGTGAGCGAGAGCGAGCGAGCCCGAGTTAGAGCGAGCCCCCGCCTTCTCTTTTGTCAGGCCTGACAAGAAGCTGATGTCACGGCTTTGGGTAACAGCTGCAGTTTGAGTGTCAGTCTGCTTGTTTCCCCTAAAAGGTCATTCCTTCAGCTCTCCCTGGTGACGGACAACTGGCCCTTCTATCTTCTACTAAGTATTTATACATTACTGAAACTAAAGCTTCTCTGTACAGCAAAAATAGTTTGATAGTCTTACTGCTACTAGTGGATCATCTAATGCAACATACAGATACGCATAAAGTTCAAAATTCACTTCATAATCAAAACTGAACCACGTCTTCCCTCCTGTGTTCTGACCGACACCCGGGGGCGAAAAGAACATAACCATCCGAGCCAACCCCCTATACAGTCCGCAGGCTCCCCAACAATAGCGGGAGCAGTTTGCATTACTTTATTGCAATGTTTTTCCTTATTCAGATTTGTTTCAAGACTACAGTTACAATTAGACTTCACTTTGATGGTTAATGCAGTTACTGCAATTTTGTTGTTTTATCACAGTAGATTGGTTTATTTACATTTCAAAAACCAGAAGTCATTCATTTACAAATGTGATTGCACTTTACTTTACATATTTGTAATATTTGTGGATGCTTTGCTTCGGATGTTCTGATGTAGATGCAAATATCTGCGAGGCTCTGGTTCGTATCTCGAAAACTTCGTGAGTACAGGCGTTTGTAGAGGAACTACTGCAGCAAGAGTCAAGCAATTAGATAGCTTCATACTTTGATAGCGTGAGATGTTTAATGGCCACTCAATGGAGCAAAAACATATATATGCAGAAATGACTTTCTGTAACTTCCACTAACAACCAAGGCTAATTGCAGCTTTATTTGAACATTAGTCTCTCAGTGGAGATGTACACTATCACTTCAACATACAACATTTAAGGAGACTATGCATTAACTCAAATTAATAAAAAAATAAAAAATAAAGTTTCCAGTCTCTTGTCTGTGACATGCTTTGTCCAAATTGCACATAAGAAAGCACCCTGGTCATCCTAGAAGAGGGACCCTCCCATCTGTGGTCTCTTCTCAAGGTTTCTCATTTCCCCTAGCTGGAGTTTTGAGTTTTTCCTTGCCCTCTGGGGAGTTTAAGATCAGTTTAAGATCAGGGGATGTTTGAGAATATCTTTCGTTTTTCACATGTCCTGAGTGTTGTTGTTAGTCACCTAAATGTTGAACAGAGGCTGTGATTTACCGAAGTAAAATTCCTTGTTTGGCACGCTCAAACATGGCGAATAAAAAACTCTTGAATCTTGAAGAATGACAGCAGGAATGACAACAAATTTATGATCTTCTTTAAGTGACTTTTCACGATTAGCATTATTTAATGGTTTTACATATTGAAATTGCTAACAAACTCTAAAAACAAAAAATAAAGTAAGAAAAAACGAGAACCTGACACTGACTTGATAACAGAAATGAGAAAAATAAACAACAGTAACAGTGTGTCTGAATCGGTAAGCTTTGGAAATTAAAGGCAAGACACAGATGTTTGGATTGAGATTACATGGGACTCAAACATTACAATTTCTTTTATTGTCAATGTTTCTTCTTGTTATGCAGCAGGAGGAAGTGAGGTTTGCTCCATTCTCAGGAATAGAATGTACTGCTTTTTAGCTTCTTTTGTTTTGCTCTAGAACATAAAAATATGGATTTAAACATATAGAAGAGATATGTTATTATTCAACCATAAACAGTGCTGTGAAAACATGTTTGACTGATCAAGGCTCGTAACATTTTTTTTTTATGTGGAGCAATTTTTCTACCCTCTGGAAACTTTCTAATGCTAATGGTAGTCCATCCATCCATCCATCCATCCATCCATCCATCCATCCATCCATCCATCCATCCATCCATCCATCCATCTTCTTCCGCTTATCCGGGGTCGGGTCGCGGGGGCAGCAGCTTTAGGAGGGACTCACAGACTTCCCTCTCCCCAGCCACTTCATCTAGCTCATCCCGGGGCGATCCCAAGGCGTTCTCAGGCCAGCTGAGAGACATAGTCTCTCCAGCACGTCCTGGGTTATCAACGGGGTCTCCTACCGGTGGGACATGCCTGGAAGACCTCCCCAGGGTGGCGTCCAGTAGGCATCCTGATGAGATGCCCAAGCCACCTAATCTGGCTCCTCTCAACGTGGAGTAGCAGCGGCTCTACTCCGAGTCTCTCCCGGATGACCGAGCTTCTCCCTATCTCTCAAGGAGAGCCCGGAGACCCTACGGAGAAAACTCATTTTGGCCGCTTGTATCCGGGATCTCGTTGTTTCGGTCACGACCCATAGCACGTGACCATAGGTGAGGGTAGGAGCGTAGATCGACCGGTAAATTGAGAGCTTTGCCTTTTGGCTCAGCTCTCTCTTCACCACAACGGACCGGTACAGGGTCCGCATTACTGCCGACGCTGCACCGATCCGCCTGTCGATCTCGCGCTCCATCCTCCCCTCACTCGTGAACAAGACCCCAAGATACTTGAACTCCTCCACTTGGGGCAGGATCTCATCCTCGATCCGGAGAGGGCATTCCACCCTTTTCCGACCGAGGACCATGGTTTGGAGGTGTTGACCCTCTTCCCGACCGCTTCACACTCGGCTGCGAACCGCTCCAGTGAGAGCAGGAGACCATGGCTTGAAGAAGCCAACAGCACCACGTCGTCTGCAAAAAGCAGAGACGCAATGCTGAGGTCCCCAAACCGGACACCCTCAACGCCTTGGCTGCACCTAGAAATTCTGTCCATAAAAGTTATGAACAGAATCGGTGACAAGGGGCAGCCTTGGCGTAGTCCAACCCTCACTGGGAACAAATCCGACTTACTGCCGGAAATGCGGACCAAACTCTGACATCGGTGATACAGGGACCGAACCGCCCTTATCAGTTGGCTTGGCACCCCGTACTGCCGAAGCACCCTCCACAGAACTTCCCGAGGGACACGGTCGAACGCCTTCTCCAAGTCCACAAAACACATGTGGACTGGTTGAGCGAACTGCCATGCCCCCTCAAGGATCCTGCCAAGAATGTAGAGCTGGTCCACTGTTCCACGGCCAGGACGAAAGCCACACTGCTCCTCCTGAATCCGAGGTTTGACCTCCCGACGGACCCTCCTCTCCAGCACCCTTGAATAGACCTGAGGAGGCAGGCTGAGGAGTGTGATTCCTCTGTAGTTTGAACCACCACCCCAGTCTGCCAATCCAGAGGCACTATCCCCGATGTCCACGCAATGTTGCAGAGGCGTGTCAGCCAGGACAGCCCCACAACATCCAGAGCATTTAAGGATTCCGGGCGGATCTCATCCACTCCTGGGGCCTTGCCGAGGAGTTTTTTAACTGCCTCAGTGACTTCAACCCCAGAGATTGGAGAGTCTACCTCAGAGTCTCCAGGCCCTGCTTCCACAATGGAAGACGTGTTGGTGGAATTGAGGAGGTCTTCGAAGTATTTTCCCCACCGACTCACGACGTCCCGAGTCGAGGTCAGCAGCACGCCATCTCCATTGTAAACAGTCTTGACGGTGTACTGCTTTCTCCTCCTGAGGCGCCGGATAGTGGACCAGAATATCCTCAAAAGCATCCGGAAGTCATTCTCCATGGCCTCGCCAAACTCTTCCCACACCCGGGTTTTTGCCTCAGCAATCGCCAAAGCCACGTTCCGCTTGGCCATCCGGTACTTGTTGGCTGCCTCCTTACCGCCAGTGTCCACCGGCGGGTTCGGGGATTGCCGCCACGACAGGCACCGACTGCCTTACGGCCACAGCTCCGGTTGGCTGCCAGTGCATTTGAGTCTGCCAGGTCGGATCGGCATCTTCCCCCACCATCGGAGCCAACCCACCACCAGGTGGTCATCAGTTGACAGCTCCGCCCCTCTCGTCACCCGATTGTCCAAAACATGCAGCCGCAAATCCGATGACACGTCTACAAAGTCGCTCATCGAACTGCAGCCTAGGGTGTCCTGGTGCCAAGTGCACACATGGACACCCTTATGTTTGAACATGGTGTTCATTATTGACAATCCCTGTCGAGCACTGAAGTCCAACAATAGAACACCGCTCGGGTTCAGGTCAGGGGGGCCGTTCCTTCCAATCACGCCCTTCCAGGTCTCACTGTCATTGACCATGTGAGCATTGAAGTCACCCAGTAGAACGATAGAGTCTCCAGAATAAGAATAAGAAGGAGCGCTCTCCAGCACTACTTCTAAGGATCCCAATAAGGGTGAGTACTCTGAGCTGCTGTTCGGTGCATAGAAACAAACAACAGTCAGGACCCATCCCACCCCCCCCGAAGGCGGAGGGAGGCTACCCTCTCGTTCACCGGGTGAACCCCAATGTGCAGGCGCCCAGCCGGGGGGCAATAAGTATGCCCACACCTGCTCGACGCCTCTCACCGTGGATAACTCCAGAGTGGAAGAGAGTCCAGCCCCTCTCGGGAGGGCTTGTACCAGAGCCCAAACTATGTGTGGAGGCAAGTCCGACTATGTCTATTCGGAACTTTTCTGCCTCACACACCAGCTCGGGCTCCTTTCCAGCCAGAGAGGCGACAATCCATGTCCCAAGAGCCAGCTTCTGCAGCCGGGGATCGGACCACCAAGGTCCCCGCCTTTGGCCGCCGCCCAGCTTGCTTTGCACCCGAACCCTTTGGCCCCTTCTACAGGTGGTGAGCCCATGGGAAGGGGGACCCACGTTTTCTTTTCGGGCTGTTCCCGGCCGGGCCCCATGGGCGAAGGCCCGGCCACCGGACGCTCGCCTTCGAGCCCCACCTCCAGGCCTGGCTCCAGAGGAGGGCCCCGGTGACCCGCGTCCGGGTGAGGGAAAACTAGGTCCATATAATTCATTCATCATAAGAGGTCTTCTGAGCCGTGCTTTGTCTGGCCCCTCACCTAGGACCATTTTGCCATGGTTGACCCTACCAGGAGCATAAAGCCCCAGACAACATGGCTCCTAGGATCATAGGGGCACGCAAACCCCACGATAAGGTGACGACTCAGCTTCGGTAGTAGCAGAGGCAAAAACTTGGTCATGGGAAGAGTTAGATGACTTTGTGGAAATTCTGGTCCGTTGACAATCTGGCATCCCAGGCGGGGAAAGCAATGTACCTTTAACACTGAGTATAGGAAGATGGGATACTGCTGACCTCGACTCGTCGTAAGTCAGTGGGGAGAATACTTTGACGACATCCGCAATTCCTCCAAGTCGGTGAAATGTGTGTTGCCTTCAATTGAGAAAGCAGAGCCTGGAGATTCTGAGCTAGACTCGCCTATCTCTGGGGTTGAAGTCATCAAGGCAGTTACAATTTTCCTCCGTGACAGGGCCCCGGGGGTGGATGAGACACGCCCAGAGTTCCTAAAGGCTCTGGATATTGTGTGTTGCGAGAAGAATACTTCAAAGACCTCCTCAATTCCACACAAATGCTTTCCTTGGGGAAGCAGAGCCTGGAGACTCCGAGTTGGGCTTTCCAATCTCTGGGGTTGAAGTCACTGAGGTGGTTAAAAAACTCATTGGTGGCAAAGCCCCAGGGGGTGGATGTGATTTGCCCAGAGTTTCTAAAGTTTCTGTGTTGTGTGGCTGTCCTGGTTGACATGCTTCTACAACATTCCATGGACATCAGGGACAGATATCAGGGACAGTACTTCTAGATTGGAAGACTGGGGTGGTGGTTCCATTTTAAGAAGTGGGACCAGATGGCGTGTTGAAGTTACAGGAGACTCACACTCTGCGGCCTCCTTGGTAAGGTCTATTCAGTATTGAAGAGGAGGGGCCATCTGGAGTTCAAATCTCAAATTCAGGTGGAATAGTGGTATTCATTCCGGTCATGAAACAGTGTACCATTTCTACAACCTCGACAGGGTTCTTGAGGGTGCATGGGAGTTTGAGTCATGTCCATCAGAGTGTTCTGTGAGGAGTGCTCTGGGCGTATAGGGTACTGAACACCCTGATACTCGGTACCACCTATGGTTTGGTCTGCATTGTAAATCAGCTTTGTTTCCAGTGGGGGATGGCGAAGGCGTCCCTATATCACGGATTCTGTTCATAACCTTTATGGACAGAATTTTTAGGCGCAGCTGAGGCATTGATTGAGTGGGTCCGCGTTCGCGAGCTCAGGATCGCAACTCTGCTTTCTGTAGATGACCTGGTGATGTTGGCTTCTTCAAGCCAGGATCTCCAGAGTGGTTCTGAGCCGAGTCTGAAATGGTTTGGATAAAATCCGCACCTCCAGATCTGAGACCATGGTACTGAGTCAGAAAAGGGAGGAATGCCCTCTTGGGTCGGGGATGAGATCCTGCCCTAAGTAGAGGAGTTCAAGTATCTCGGGATCTTGTTCATGATTGAGGGAAGAATGGAGTGGGAAATCTATAGGCGGATTGGTCATCACAGCGGACGCTGTACTGGTCTGTTGTGGTGTAGAAAGAGCTTAGCCAAATTGCAAAGCTCTCGATTTACCGGTCAATCTTCTTTCCTGCCCTCAGCTATGGTCAGGAGCTATGGGTCGTGACCGAAAGAACATGATCCCAGATACAAGCGGCCAAAATGAGTTCTCTCCGCAGGGTGTCTGGGCTCATCCTTAGAGATAAGGTGAGAAACTCAGTAATCTGGGAGGAGCTTGGACTTGAGCTGCTGTTCCATTGCGTAGAGAGTGGCCAGATGAAGTGGCTTAGGCATCTTATTAGGATGCTTCCTGGACACCTTGCTGAACTTGTTCCAGGAATGTGTCAGTGGCAGGAGACCCAGAGGACGACCCAGGACACGCTAGAGAGACTATGTCTGCCTTCCGGCCTGGGCACGCCTTGGGCTTCTCCGGGATGAACTGGACCAATTGGCTGGGGAGAGGGAAGTCTGCGACAAGTATTGTCAAAGCTGCCAGGTATGAAGTGTTGCCTCATTAATATGTATATGCATACGTATTAATGCTTCTGACATTAATAACTTAGTTCTAAGGTCAATGCTTTACATTTATTTTATTTTCAATCCAATCATGTTAAATTATTTCACCATTAGAACAGGTAACTTTGTACTTTTTGCTGAAATGCATGGGCAAGAAGTGAAGAAAGGCATTGAATGCTCAGTGCACACAAGAATTAACAGAAGCCAATGAGACTGGCAGTTCTTTAAATGTTCTAGGTACGTTTGTGATCACCGTCTCATTACACTCTTAAAATAGATTTCAATCACTCTGTTTATCTGCTGTTCTTTCATTTATAATTTACTGATTATGGTTTAATATTGATATTTTGTAATTAATTAAGCTGAAATCCATCATGGACAGCACCTCTCACCCCCTTCATGACATTGTGCGGTCCCTGAGCATCTCCATTAGCAGCAGACTATTACATCCACGGTGTAGGAAGGAAAGATTCCGCAGGTCCTTCATTCCCTCTGCTGTCAGACTCTACAACATGCGTGGCACCTGATAAAAGTGTTTCGTCTCTACCACTACCAGTGGCACTTGTCTTTGTCCTTGTCTGTTATTTATCCTTTTTTAAATTTGGCACCTGTATTCTTGCACTCTTGTATGCTGCTGTGACAAGTAAATTTCCCCGCTGTGGGATGAATAAAGTTCCATCATCATCATCATCTTAATTAACTTTATCAGACAGCTACTATTTGAGTAATTTCATAATTTAACAAATATGATGGTAATCAGATTTGGGTAGTGCCAGTGAAATTGGACTCAGCTTTCCAAAATCTGTGGTATCACATTAACTCAAGAGGGTCGATCATTTTTGCATGTAGGGCCCTTTATGATTAGTCAACAGAAATTATACTAAGGTTGTGTTTGAGAGACATCAAAATTGGCATCATGACCTGAACATTTAAGTGAGATAAATATGCATAAAAAACAAAACAAGAAATGTGATATATATGCACCAAAAACAAAACAAGGAAATCAGGATGGGGAGAATACTTTTTCACTGCACTATAAAATTTCCTTTGATATGAAAAAGGCTTACCTGTTCTCACTTGTGCTGCATTCTCTAACAAAATGATTTGATGTGGAAGGTTCGTAAGGGGCGGGGGAAAGCTTAATGTTTGTGTGTGTATTGTACAGGAGTCCTTCTGAGCTGAACTCTGCTTGTTTTTTTCTCAGTTGATTGGAGGAGAAATACAGTTCTTCTTCTGTGTTCTAAGAAACATGAAAGGATAAAGACAGTATTTCAAGTAGGTTTGTGTACTCTGATATAATTTGTGTACTCACCTCTGGCTGTAGTACTTGTATGTCAACTAAAAGAGAGGCTAATTCTAAGTTTTCATTGTAGCCGTTCTTTAGAGGCACAGAGCGGTAACCTTAAAAAAGACAAACGTTATATCAGATTTTCAGATACACACTTTGAGTTCCTAAAACTTCAAAACTGAGTTTTTTTGTTTGTTTTTAAACAGTGTCCCACAGATTTGGGTCAGTTGTTCAAACAAAGGCAGTGTCAATAATTGAAAACACTAATAGAGGAGGGTTCTCACTGGTCTCATCCTGAGACCCCCGATCTCCCACAAAGACCCACCAAAACCCAGGGCGGGTCAGGGTGGAGATTGCTCTAAAAAGTTAGGAAGTTGCTTTTTAAAAGAAGTCATTGATTCGCAAACCTGCTCTTTGTGACGCAATATGTGCTTTTATCTTTCATGTTGTTCATTATCTTGTTGGCAGTCTTGGATTAAAAATGTGTTTAGAAATTCAGATGTGTGTGTTTCATACTGCCTCATTGGTGACCCCGACGTGATGTGATAAACCCATTAACGCTTTTTGAATTACTGTGCATGCCTTTTGGACTAAAGAGGGTGCCACAGACTTTTTCAAGGTCGATGGACTCTGTGTTACATGATCTCGACTTTGTGTTTGTCTATCTCAACGACATTCTGGAGCCCAGTCCTGTTGTCCGCTAAAGTGCAGGCAGTGGTGGATTTTCCCGTCCTGCCTCAATTTAGGTGCTGCAGGAGTTTTTGGAGATGGCTAATTTTTGTAACTGGTTCCTTCCCCCTGCAATTGACTGGCAACCGGTTCAGGGTGTCCTCCGCCTACTGCCCGATGACCGCTGGAATAGGCTCCAGCACACCCGCAACCCCCGTGGGGACAAGCGGTATAGAAAATGGATGAATGGATGCTTCCTTCCCCACAAAGTCCACCTTCTGCAGCCTCTATACGGTGCTTCGAAAAAAAGAAAGGCTACTGACCCGGTCGAGTGGTTTCCGCAGCGGGGACGAGCTTTTCAACAGGGTAATGACGCCCTCGCAAATACAGATCTCTTCACCCACCCAATTTCTACGGCGGAGATGGCTTTAACTACTGACACATCTGATGTTGCTGTTAGTGCGGTAATTGAGCAGCTGGTAGCCAGTGTGTGACAGCTCATTGCGTTTTTTTAGTTACAGGCTGCAAGAGAAACAACACACTTACGAACGCCTATACTTACGAAGAGACCGTATTTTTCGGACTATAAGTCGCAGTTTTTTCCATAGTTTGGGTGGGGGGGGGGCGACTTATACTGAGAAGCGACTTGTGAATTTTTTCATAAATTTTCAAAAAAAAAAAGGGAAACCGCGATAAACGAACCGCGATGTAGCAAGGGATTACTGGAATTTGAATTTCAAGTGACATCAGCAGCGTGGCGCGGCGGTTGTTTACATAAAGGACAAAAATTCGATCACGGGATGACGAAGATGACGAAGGGCCCCCACGCACTACCGGCATCATTAGCGGCTTTGTTTGTAATTGACACAGAGGACGAAGAGTTTGAAGGATTTAATGATTTGGAGTGACACAGAAGGTTTGAAAAACTATGATGGCTTTTACGCACGCCCGGTCCTACTCTACAAAGCTCTCTTTCACCTCCGTGGATGGAAGTCGGGGGCCGGCGCTCGGCCGGGTGGCTGTCCGGGGACGGAGGACGGGGCTCGGACATGGCTTTTACGCACGCCCGGTCCTACTCTACGGAGCTCTATTTCACCTCCGTGGATGGAAGTCGGCGGCTGGTGCTCGGCCGCGTGGCTGTCCGGGGACGGTGGATGGGGCTCGGGCATGGCTTTTA
The DNA here is from genome assembly GCF_059516105.1 of Syngnathus floridae. Classification (NCBI taxonomy): domain Eukaryota; kingdom Metazoa; phylum Chordata; class Actinopteri; order Syngnathiformes; family Syngnathidae; genus Syngnathus; species Syngnathus floridae. The sequence continues at coordinate 4,141,198 of NC_142418.1, read as the reverse complement.
CGCATGCCCGGTCCTGTTCTATGGAGCCCTCTTCCACCGCCGTGGCTGGAAGTGCCACCTCCAGGGATGGAAGTCCACGCCGCCACACGCCTGGAAGTCGTCGCCGGTACTTGGGGCCGTGTGGCGGTGAACTATTTATGTTATAGTTATTTGATATACCGTATTTGCCGGTGTATAAGTCGACTCGGTGTATAAGTCGACCCCCTAAAATTCGACGGAAATTTACGATTTTATGATATATCCTTTGTATGAGTCGAGCTCAATTGTTGCATTATATTAAACTTCAAAATTCAATCAGAAATATGCGAAATTTATTGACGAAATGTGTTCAAATTCCGGGAGGCCGTGCGCATGCGCAGTGGCCGGAAATAGCTCCAGCCGAGCGGATCGGCTGTTTATAAGCACCGCGGAGGAGATCGCGGAGCCTCATTCGACTTCCAGCAGCCGGCGAGCTCGCGCACGCCGCCCGGCACCACCGGGAGGCCGGAAATAGCTCCAAGCCGAGCGGATCGGCACTTTATAAGCACCGCGGAGGAGATCGCGGAGCCTCATTCGACTTCCAGCGGCCAGCGCACTCGCGCACGCCGCCTGGCACCACCGGGAGGCCATGCGCACGCGCCAAGTGGCCGGAAATAGCTCCCGCCGAGCGGATCGGCTCTTTATAAGCACCGGGAGGAGATCGCGGAGCCTCATTCGACTTCCAGCGGCTGGCAAGCTCGCGCACGCCGCCCGGCACATCCGGGAGGCTGTGCGCACGCACCAAGTGGCCGAAAATAGCTCCCGCCTAGCGGATCGGCTGTTTATAAGCACCGCGGAGGAGATCGCGGAGCCTCATTCGACTTCCAGCGGTCGGCGAGCTCGCGCACGCCGCCCGGCACATCCGGGAGGCCGTGCGCACGCGCCAAGTGGCCGAAAATAGCTCCCGGCGAGCGGATCGGCACTTTATAAGCACCGCGGATGAAATCGCGGAGTCTCATTCGACTTCCAGCGGCCGGCGAGCTCGTGCACGCTGCCCGGCACATCCGGGAGGCCGTGCGCACGCGCCAAGTGGCCGAAAATATCTCCCGCCGAGCGGAACGGCTGTTTATAAGTACCGCGGATGAAATCGCGGAGCCTCATTCGACTTCCAGCGGGCCGCGCACTCGCGCACGCCGCCCGGTTCAAATTTTCCAACGCACAATGAGATGCATGAGAAACGGCCTTGGTTACCATCACATTTGAAGCGATGAATACGAAGTTAAATTTTATGACTCAGTGTATAAGTCGAGGTCGATTTTTTTCGGTCGATTTTGGATCGAAAAAGGTCGACCAATACACCGGCAAATACGGTATTTTATTTCATGTACCAACTTGTATATGTTTTTATCGTTACAGTTCAATATCTGTTGGCTCGTTGAACTCTTGTTTTGTTAAATAAAGAGCCGTTTACCATACACACGTCTTTCCCTGTACTTTGTTAACGCGACAATATAGTTATATACTAGATCTGTGGAATAACGGCGAGGCTGACGTCAGGGTGCACGTGCGGCTTTGTTGACAAAGGACGAGGAATTTGATCGATGGATTTAATGATTTGGAGTGATACAGATGGTTTGATAATATTATTGCTTATATAATAGTTATTTGATATATAATTTATATATCGTTATATGGGCCTGTGGAATATTTTGAAGTGCAAGCACCGCCAGAGGCACGCACCCATTGTTGACATAAAGGACGATCGATGGATTTAATGAATTGGAGTGACGCAGATGGTTTCATAAGCGTGTTATTTATGTAATAGTTATTTGAATAACTCTGAATGTTACGTCAGGCCCGTTCTCAGCTCTTCGTTTGTGTTTATGTCACGTTAGCATACCTATCGTTTAGCCTGTTGTTACTCATTCATGTCTGTTCTTGGTGTTGGATTTTGTCGAATAAATTTCCCCCAAAATGCGACGTATACTCCGGAGCGACTTATATGTTTTTTTTTCACGTTATTCTTCATTTTATGGCTAATGCGACATATATTCCGGAGTGACTTTTAGTCCGAAAAATACGGTAAGAAAGATAAGATTGAGATACAAACCGGAGTCTCGCAATTATTTTGCATCTACTTACAAACCAGTTTTCAACTTCCAAACCGACATCACAATCACACCTCCACTGCTGGATTGTCTCCTTTGCTTTGCCATTCCTTGTTCGTCTCGGCGTGTTAGCAGTGTAAAATACAATTAGTAGAGTCGAGTATGTCTCCTAAGACTATCGATATGACTGGTGAATGCATGCGTATCGTCGAGCTTGCAACGGTGTATGGTGGTGGGAGTTGTGCCAAAGTAGGCATAACCTGCTGCAGGAGCGCTCACGCATTGAGTGAAAGGCGGAAGCCGTTGCTGTGCGGCATACAGTACCAGCTTGTTTTCAATAAAAACATGAAGAACACAGTTCTGTGTTTGTCAATCTCACTGTTTAGAAGTTAAGTTCCTTTTTTTTTTTAAGTTTTCACTCGCATTCTGCGTTCAGTGACCACTGACACAGTCGGAAAACTCATTAATTGCACCAAAAACTAATGACAAGTAAGAACACATGAACACATTGTAGGGAGTATGTGGATGAATACAATAATTTATTAGCCTAACCTTTTCTGTGTCTCCTCGGGGGTATTTTTTGGCAAGTGTAGAAAATTAGAACAGGTTTCCCCCTTTCCCAAGCAAAGTTAGGAGGTCAAGAATAAAGTGACATGTATTTTTTGTTATAAAGGGTTGAAAAAGCAAAAATAAAACTGTTGTTTTGGTTTTCTGTGTGCTTTACACAGAGTAATAGGTCAAAAAGTGTGACTTTTGGGATAGTCCGGCACGCATTATTTGCTTTTACATTGATTCATATGGGAAACGTTGTACTTCTACTGATAAACGTGTCTTACAAACCGGATCGCGGAACCAATTAAGTTCATACATAGAGTTAGCACTGTATAGTGCTTTCGGGGGTTGATGGCATTATACCTTGAGATATTTTCTAATGCTCACGCTTGCAATGTCGAAAGTTGCTGAGCCGTGGTCGGCCCGCCAGCAGAGGCACTTAGCGTCAATTTCAGAGTTCACCGCAGACATTTGGAATATGGCGAGTAAATGCAACCCTGAAGCTGACTGTCGCGTGCGCTGGTACTTCTTTGCTACGCAATATGTGCTTTTATCTTTTATGTTGTTCAGTATCTTGTTGGCAGTCTCGGAATAAAGATGTGTTTGGAAATTCAGGTGCTTATATTTCATACTGCCATAGTGTATTCTCAACCTGGCAAAAGCCAAATATACATAAATCACTCAAGGGAATTCTCCACAGTATTAATCCAGGACAGATTCACTGTGACCTGTTGGGAAAGATGGGACATACAGTACAATAGCTGAGCTGTTTGGGTAATGCGGCAACAAACGACCAAATTTTTGTTTTGACGGTGACAGATGATAATACCAGCTAAAATCAATAATAGTAATAATGATAAGACCGTATTTTTAGGCCTAAATGTCGCTCCGGAATATAGGTCGCATTAGCCATTAAATGCACAATAACGTGAAAAAAAACATATAAGTTGCTTCGGAGTATAAGTTGCATTTTGGGGGAAATTTATTCGACAAAATCCAACACCAAGATCAGACATGAACGAACAACAACAGGCTAAACGATAGGTATGCTAACGTGACATAAACACAAACGAAGAGCTGAGAACGGCCCTGACGTAACATTCAGAGTCATTCAAATAACTCTTACATGAATAACACGTTTATAAAACCATCTGTGTCACTCCAATTCATTAAATCCATCGATTGTCCTTTATGTCAACAATGGGTGTGCGCCGCTGATGGCTTTTGCACTTCAAAATATTCCACAGGCCCATATAACGATATATAAATTATATATTAAATAACTATTATACAAGCAATAATATTATCAAACCATCTGTGTCACTCCAAATCATTAAATCCATCGATCGTCCTTTATGTAAACAATGCCGGCCGGGTGCGCGCTGCTAACGGTGCTTGCACTTCTAAATATTCCAAAGGCCCATATAACAATATATAATTTATACATCAAATAACTATTATATAAGCAATACTATAACCAAACCATCTGTGGCACTCCAAATCATTAAATCCATCGATCAAATTCCTCGTCCTTTGTCAACAACGCCGCGCGTGCGCCCTGACGTCAGTCTTGTCGTTATTCCACAGATCTAGTATATAACTATATTGTAGCGTTAACAAAGTACCAGGAAAAACGTGGGTTTGGTAAACGGCTCTTTATTTAACAAAACACGAGTTCAACGAGCCAACAACTACTGAACTGTAACGATGAAAACATATACAAAGTGCTACACGAAATAAAATATTTCAAATAACTATAACATAAATAGTTCAACGCCACACGGCCCCAAGCACCGACGTCGACTTCCAGGCGTGTGGCGGCGTGAACTTCCACCCCCGGAGGTGGCACTTCCAGCCACGGAGGTGGAAGAGAGCTCTATAGAATAGGACCGGGCATGCATAAAAGCCATGTCCGAGCCCCATCCACCGTCCCCGGACAGCCACCCGGCCGAGCGCCGGCCCCTGACTTCCATCCACGGAGGTAAAAGAGAGCTCTGTAGAGTAGGACCGGGCATGCGTAAAAGCCATAATAGTTTTTCAAACCTTCTGTGTCACTCCAAATCATTAAATCCTTCAAACTCTTCGTCCTCCGTGTCACTTACAAACAGAGCAACCAATGATGCCGGTAGTACGTGGGGCCCTTCGTCTTCTTCGTCATCCCGTGATCGAATATTTGTACTTTATGTAAACAACCGCCGCGCCGCGGACGCCACTTGAAATTCAAAATACAGTAATCCCATTCTACATCGTGGTCCGTTTATCGCGGTTTCACTTTTTTATTTTTTATTTTTTTTTATTTTGAAAATTTGTGAAATAATTCACATGTAAGTCGCTCCTCAGTATAAGTCGCCCCCCCCACCCAAACTATGAAAAAAAACCACAACTTATAGTCTGAAAAATACGGTAGTAATAATAATGATCGTAATAATAATCTTTGCTGGGGACTTTAATCATGCTAACCTGAAGTCTGTTTTTCCTAGGCTTCACCAGCATGTTAATTTTCCAACACGTGACAGCTTCCTGGACCTAGTCTACTCTACACATAAAGGAGCTTTCAAGGCTGCCCCCCTCCCCCATCTTGGACTTTCTGACCATCTCACTGTTATGCTTTTGCCCGCATACAGACAAAGGGTGAAGGCATCCAGGCCGGTTCGCAAGTGGGTACGGGTGTGGCCTGAGGGTGCCTCTGATGCGCTTCGAGACTGCTTTGGCACTACTGACTGGGACATGTTTAAGCGGGCGGCCACTTGCAACGATCACACAGACATAGGAGTATACTGACTCTGTTTTCTCTTACATCACAAAGTGCACTGATGATGTGACTCACTCGAAATCCATCGTCACTCGGGCTAACTGGAAGCCATGGCTGACGGGGGCTGTCCTCAAGGATGCAAAAAGAGCGTTCTCCTGCAAGATTACCGCCCACTTCAAGGACAGCAGGGACGCACGGAGCCTTTGGCAGGGCATTCAGACCATCACGGACTACAAGCCTGCGCCGCAGAGCTGTGAGGGTGACGTCCGTCTGTTCAACGATCTTAACCGCTTCCTTGCTCGCTTCGACGCTCAGAACAGCACTTGCCCGCTGAAGACCACTCCCCCTCCACACGAGCAGCCCCTGTGCCTCTCTGCCGACAGCGTGAGGAGGGCGCTTGCCGCTATCAACACCCGTAAGGCGGCGGGCCCTGACAACATCCCAGGTCGAGCGCTGAAGGACTGCGCTGGGGAGCTGACGGGTGTCTTCACTGACATCTTTAACATTTCCTTGCAGCATGCCATCGTCCCTTCGTGTTTCAAGGCTGCCACCATCGTACCTGTGCCGAAGAAGCCTGCTCCGTACTGCTTCAATGACTATCGCCCCGTGGCACTGACGCCCATCATCATGAAGTGCATTGAGCGGCTTATCATGGAGCACATCAGATCCATTCTCCCCCCCACCGTAGACCCCTTCCAGTTTGCGTACTGAGCCAAACGGTCCTCTGAGGATGCCATCTGCTCTGCCCTCCACTCGGCCCTCTCCCACCTGGAGATTAGGGACTCGTATGTGAGATCGCTGTTTGTGGACTTCAGTTCTGCATTCAACACCATTGAACCACAGCGACTCATCTGCAAACTCGACAAGCTGGGCCTCAGAACATACATCTGTAACTGGCTACTGGACTTCCTCTGTCAGAGGCCTCAGGTAGTACGTGTTGGCGACAATCTCTCCGCCAGCATCACGCTGAGGACGGGGCCCCCCCCAAGGCTGCGTGCTCAGTCCGCTGCTCTTCACCCTGCTGACACATGACTGCACTGCGACTTACAGCAGCAACCGCATGCTGAAATATGGAATATTGACCTTCTGACCGCGTGGTGCAGGGACAACAACCTCCTGCAAGGAAATTGTTGTTGACTTCCGGAAGGGTCACACCCAACACCTGCCGCTGACCATCGACGGTGCAGTGGCGGAGAGAGTGAGCAGCACCAGATTCCTGGGGGTGCACATCAGTGAGGACCTCTCCTGGTCCGCCAACACCGCGTCACTGGCGAAGAAAGCTCAGCGCCGCCTGTACTTCCTGCGGAAACTCAGGCGAGCAAGTGCTCCTCCGGCCGTCATGACTACATTCTACCGTGGCACCATTGAGAGCGTCCTCTCCAGTTGTATCGCTGTCTGGGGTGGTAGCTGCACTGAATACAACATGAAGGCCTTGCAGCGCATAGTGAACACGGCTGGTAAGAATATTGGTGCTTCACTCCCCTCCCTGAAGGGCATTTACACCTCCCATCTTGCCCGCAAGGTGACCACGATTGTGAGTGATGTGAGTCACCCCGCTCGCTCTTTGTTTGATCTTCTGCCCTCTGGGAAGAGGTACAGGAACCTGCGCTCGCGCACTGCCAGACTCACCAACAGCTTCATTCTCCAGGCTGTTAGGATCCTGAACTCTCTTCTCCCTTCTGCGTAGCGTCCTGTACTTATTTATTGTTTTATTTGTTTATTTATTATTATTATAATTATTTATTCATCACTCTTATTTATTATTTTCTTGTGTTGTTTACTTGTATGTACATTGTGAACTATGTCTTGTCACCGTGGGATAGTGGGAACGTAATTTCGATCTCTTTGTGTGTCATGGCATGTGAAGAAATTGACAATAAAGCAGACTTTGACTTTGAATAATAATAATAGTCCATCCATCAATTCATTTTCTGTACCACTTGTCCCCACGGGCGTCACGGACGTGCTGGACCCTATCCCAGCAGTCAGCGGGCAGTAGGCGGGTGACACCCTGAATGGTTGCCAACCAATTGCAGGGCACACAGAGTACACCAACAATCTACACTCACACTCATACCTATGGGCAATTTGGAGTGCTCAATCAGCCTACCATGCATGTTTTTTTTGGGATGTGGGAGGAAACCGGAGTTCCCGGAGGAAACCCACGCAGGCACGAGAAGAACTTGCAATTTCCACACAGGAAGGGCCAGAGGTAGAATCTAACCCGCACCCTCCTAACTGTGAGGCAGATGTGCTAATAATAATAGTCGTACCAGCTAAAATAGAACAAATCACCTCTGGCTGTTTCAAAAGAAAACTGATTGTGCGAGAACAGTATTACCGTAATTGCCGGACTATAAACCGCACCAGCTAAAATTCAGGGATATTTCAGTTTTTTTTCTTACATAAGCCGCACCGGACTGTAAGCCGCACGTGCACACGAGTTTTTTGCAAAGAAAGACAGTACATAGAAAGCCTTTTTAACGTTTTAATAACATACTTGAAAATGTCTTTCGAAACATTGCCTGTGACGCAGCAGTAGTACCGCAGCAACGCGGAAGTGTGCACGCGAGTTATTAGCAAAGAAAGACTGGACACACAAAGTTTTTTTTAAAGCTTTAATAACATACCTTAACATTTCTTTCCAAACACTGCCTGTGACGCGGCAGTAACACCGCATCAACACGGAAGTAACACAGCAAAGTCACTGAGACGTGGCGGTAACACAGCAGCAACACAGCAGCAACACGATAGCACAGCACTAACAGGGCTGGATAAAAAAAACATACCAGTAAAAGTAAAAAAAGAGCCGTCTTCATCTTCCTCCTATGCACTGAAACCATCAAAGTCTTCCTCCTTAGTGTCCGATTGGAATAGCGTTAGATATCCTTCGCCTCACACTTTCTCAGTCTCTTTCGTCGTCGCTTTTATGTATTTCTTCGAGTTTGAAGAGGGTCTGTTCATGCTAATCTTATTCATGCACGAAGCGCTAAATTACATTAAACTAGCGAGCGACACGTATAGCTTAAAAGCGGCATCATATGCATTTCTTTTGTCCCCCATAATGACGGTTTGTGTATAAAAGCTTCCTGTCTTTGTGTGAGCGTGGGTGTGTGCGTGATGCGCGAGACGATCAAAACACAAACTAGCACGTCTTCTTCGGCGCTTTATCTCTTCTTCGTCTGTTTCGCTCTTGCTTCCTGCTAGAGCGCCCCCTAGAGGCCAGAGGCCGTAAAAATCCATAAGTGCGCCGCGCCGCCGTTTAAGGTTCAAAGTAACCTTCTGAATAAAATGCATAAAAAGTTCACATTTATTACAACTTGTTTTTGGTGAGCAAAATGTCAGAAGAATTGAATTTAAATGCTGATTGATTGGGTTTTAATACAATGCAGATGGTCCAAACAGTGCCACTGCTTTGTGTAATCTCTGAGTGACATGGCAGAGTAAGAGAAAGGGTTTAGAGCACAGGTGTCAAACTCAAGGCCCGGGGGCCAGATACGGCCCGCCACATCATTCTATGTGGCCCGCGAAGACAAATTGTGCATCAAATTCGTGTGTCATTACTAGAATTGCAAATTGTCTTCACTTTTAATAATATATTTTTTTGTAAATATTTGATCAGTTTTTACTCGTCTGATTTGAAAACGAGTTATTTGTCAGTTTGTTTTGTAGCTTTTACTGTATATAATAGTGTTAAGAGTAAAACTGATGAAGTCATCACAAAAATCACGAAAAAAATCTTATATAAGCCGCACCTGACTATAAGCCCCAGGGTCCAACATTTTGGAAAAAAGTCGCAGCTTATAGTCCGGAAATTACGGTAGTTCCAGCGTCCACCCGTGTCGACATGTTTGGTTTGTTCATTTGTCTTGGCCTCTGCGTTTTCTTGTTTTTGCAACAGCCACATATCATACCCCAAAACACATTGTTCCTTTGTGATTGCTCAACACCACCTGTGGTATGGCTCGGACTCTGCGGGAGTTGGGACAAGATGGATTCTCGGGGTTTTGTAAACTCACAAATTTTGGTACCGGATCCTCTAAAAAATTTACATTTGGTAATTTCGGTAGGTAGGGTCTCTCATAGCATCATAACACCATTTTGCAGAATTTTACTGATATACCTGACATCCATCATTTTATTCCCTAAGGTCTGATCTTTTCCCACAAATCAAAAACTTTATTTTTAGATACACACGCATGCACACACGCATGTGCACAATGTAATCTGGATTGTTTCAAAAGAGTTTAAGATAATTAAATCATCAGAGTTAATGAATTAAAGTATGTAATTACTAGAAAATAGAGATTTGTGTGAAAAGCAGATATGCAGCTTGTTCTTCAAGATTCAAGATTCAAGAGTTTTTATTCGCCATGTTTGAGCGTGCCAAACAAGGAATTTGACTTTGGTAAATCCCAGCCTCTGTTCAACATTTAGGTGACTAACAACATTCAGGACATGTGAAAAATGGCAAATATTCTTAAACATCCCCTGATCTTAAACTCCCAAGAGGGCAAGGAAAAAATTCAAAACTCAAAACTCTTACCTGAACATATACCTTTGACAGGAAACGTGGCCTGAGCGAGGAAGTTCGGATCTGAAAACATGTCTTCCTCATTGACTACAAAGCGCAGAAAGGTGAGCTCGGGCTCATACACCTTGAAGCACACAGGCTGAGCTTTCCACACTGGGTTCAGACCGTTATCTCCTACGGTCAGCAGAAGACAGACATTCGATATTATTGAACTCGTGTTGTGTCACATTTTGTTTGTGTTGTTATGAAGATGTTAAAATTATCTTGCATACGATAGACAGTGGTCTTGGACTTTACTTCAGTGTGACCGCACAGTTCAAGCTCCACAAAAGGACTAGAAATTGAGCGGCCTAGCTTCGGCAGGTGTCTGGCAGCAATCACCTGCAAAAGACATGAATTAATTTTGAACTAATTTTGTTTTGTATTTGGTCAAGCCAGTCGGGGTCAAGAACGTACTTAGTATGTCACACGCATGACCAAGGTTGGCTTGCGTCTGCTTAGTCATGCGTGTGTGTGTGTGTTTAAATTTTGCCTTCAAACAACTCAACTTTGACACAAGTGTATGAGCGTCACCTATCAATCATTACACAATGTGCAACAAAATACAGCACTTGTGTGAATCAGTGCACCTATTGCTTGTCATTGCAGCCTATGACTCTACGTAGCTTACATGCCAGTGCCGTTTGTAGTCAACTTTGTCCTCTTATAAAAAATGCATCCAGAATCAAATATGCTTTGATGCACATTTTATTGATTACATTATTTTTTTCAGACTGTGGCTGACAAACGAAATGTTCACACAGAGAATACATAGAAATACAAATAAAATCTATTGCTGTGTGAGAAATTAGGAAAATAAAAAAATCTATGGTAGGCCTAAACTATAAGAGTATAAGAGATAGCCAGCCACGTGTGATACGCTTCTGTCTCTTCTTCTGAGCCCTTCCAGCTATACATCCACGTCACACACAGACTCCTCTTCCTCTGATTCCTCTACCTCTTCCTCTCACTCTACCCCTCGTCTGCCTTATACGTCCTTGATCCATGCTTACAAAGAACACAGGTCTGAAGACTAATTGCAAAATGAAAAATTTTGTCAAGTGTCAGAAAGGTGCTTTTAGTGATTGCATACTGATCAGGGAGTTTCTAAGAGTTCGGAGCATATGGTTTCTGTTCTGTAACCACAGCTAAAACAATGGAGTTTTTACGTCTTGAATGACATCTGTGTTAACTGTTTTCCAAAAGGGTGGGAAAACTGTCAATCCAATGAGAATGGGTTAACCCATTTGCATGAGGTGTGTTCTGCTCTGCTAAAATGGTGATGATGAAGACTGAGAGGTTCCCACTTTCTTCAAACAGGTCAAAGCATTTCATTAAACCTGTAAATCAATCAGAGTCCTCGTTGAACGTGTCAACCCCACTCGTGACAGAGAGAGAATGTCATCAGTGACAGATTGACAGACATTTTTTTCAATTTTGACAAAATTATGAGGATAACTCAGATTCGGGTAAAGTAGAGAACACAAGGCATGCCGAACTAGAAAACAAGTGGTGGTGCTGCATGGCGTCTATGAGCATGCAGGCAGTCGGCTTTTTTTTTTTCTTTCATGTGCCGGCTTTTCAATGACACAGTGACGAACCTTTTGTCAAAATTGGTGCTGCAAAATTAGGAAAATTACTCTGATTTGTTAGAAACGTGTGATGTCTACTGCCCAGGCCGTGTGGATGTTGTTGACATGGCTGTCCGGGGACGATGGATGGGGCTCAGACATGGTTTTTACGCACGCCCGGTCCTATTCTATGGCGCTCTCTTCCACCTCCGTGGCTGGAAGTGCCATCTCCGTGGCTGGAAGTCCACGCCGCCACACGCCTGGAAGTCGACTCCGGTGCTTGGGGCGGTGTGGCGGTGAACTATTTATGTTATAGTTATTTGATATATTTTATTTCGTGTAGCAACTTGTATATGTCTTTATCATTACAGTTCAGTAGTTGTTGGCTCGTTGAACTCTTGTTTCGTTAAATAAAGAGCCGTTTACCAAACCCACGTCTTTCCTGGTACTTTGTTAACGCTACAATATAGTTATATACTAGATCTGTGGAATAACGACGAGGCTGACGTTAGCGGCGCACGCGCGGTGTTGTTGACAAAGGACGAGGAATTTGATCGATGGATTTAATGATTTGGAGTCACACAGATGGTTTGATAATATTATTGCTTATATAATAGTTATTTGATGTATAATTTATATATCGTTATATGGGCCTGTGGAATATTTTGAAGTGCAACCACCGTCAGCGGCGCGCACCCGGCCGGCATTGTTGAAATAAAGGACGATCAACGGATTCGATGAATTGGAGTGACACAGATGGTTTATAAACGTGTTATTTATGTTATAGTCAGGCCCGTTCTCAGCTCTTCGTTTGTGTTTATGTCACGTTAGCATACCTATCGTTTAGCTTGTTCATGTCTATTCTTGGTGTTGGATTTTGTCGAATACATTTCCCCCAAAATGCGACTTATACTCCGGAGCGACTTATGTTTTTTTTCCACGTTATTGTGCATTTTATGGCTAATGCGACGTAGATTCCGGAGCGACTTTTAGTCCGAAAAATACGGTATGTGGCTTGATGGATGGATAGAAATAAATGATTATTTAATTGAGTGCATGTATTTACAGTACGTGTGATCCAACATACCCTAATAGCGATGCTGTACTTGACGACTTTCTTCTCTTGGTGAGGGTCATAACTATCAGAGCGCATGAGCTCTGGCTGTAGAACGTAACCAGTGTGTCCGTTCAAGCTGAAGAGGGCATGGTTCAGCTGCATGTATTTATCTGGGGGAACACATGATCATAGAATATTTATTCAATGATAGAGTAATTTATTTCCATTTTCAGGTGACTTTACGTATTAAGCATGTGTTTAAGTCAGACAAGACACACTGCTGACCATTTTTTTCTTGCTGCACAGATTCTCCGATAGACTTAATTGTGTCACTTGCTCACCATCATGAAATGAACGCACCCTGAGTGGAGCCACCTTGAGATCGGGGTGTTCCCTGACAAAACTGTCAGTGCACACATTATCGCAAAGGCTTAAGCATATTTTGTCTTGCTCCGGAGACTATACAAGCACATTTTGTCTTGCTCCGGACACTATACTAAGTTCTGGTGCCTCTCAAAGACAAAAATTCATATTTCCCATTTTTAGTCACGTCACACCGCTGGCAGCAAGCAAGGACTATCACCAGCACACTTAGCACATTTGTACTAATGTGCGGACAAGAAGTGGAATGTAGATTCATCAGACCACTGCGCATAGTTTCCTCTTTGTATTAATCAATCTCAGATTGAGTTTAGGCCAGGGGTGGGGAAACCTTTTGACTTGCGGGCCGAATTGGGTTCTAAATTTTGATCGGGGGGCCAAACCAGGAGCCGATGGATGTAGTGTTTGTGTGAAGTAATATAAACGACATGGAAAGGTCATTGCATAAAAGGTTTTGGCCTTTAGTAGGTAGTAAAGCATGGATATTAAAAAAAATACTTTTTGAAAACAAATGCATTTATCAACAGCATGAAAAAAATATTTCACCAAAAAACTGCTATCAGTGGTTCTCATTAAATACGACACTGTTATTATGAATAACAGTTTACATCACTTCAGCATCTGCAGGTCAGATTTATGAAAGATGTTTATCTTAAGAGGCGAAATCACATCAAACGGCAAACATTGTGACCAAATACATCATCTTGAAGAATCACTGAAATAATACATCTAAATAAAGTAATAAAGAAATCAAAATGGCAACAGTGTGACGACTATCTGAAAATCAGAGCAGAGCTTTAACTCAAACACCTGGTGACATAGGTGAGGAAACGGGAAACACTTTCTTAAAGTCGGCCTCAAGAACTTCAAAACTTAAGATTAGTCGCAAACAGGTGGTGCATCAATGTCCTTGAGCATCCTGCATTGTTTGAAAATGAGAATGGTCACTAGTTTCAATCCCTGCTATTTGTACAAATTATATTCAAAATGCATTTTTTTTTGTTTACAACAAACTTGAGAAACTCCCCTTCATTTTCAGTGGGAACAGTGTTGTTGGTCTCCCTTTTTTTGCTAGTGCATCATAGTCTGGAATAAAAATTGTTGTGGCAATTCTTAGGATAGAGCCAAGGTGTTGGTCCGTTAACCTAGATCTGTGACGGGTTGATGTTGCTGTTCATGTGGCTGAACGTCACGTCGCGAAGACTGAGCTAAATTGTCCACTCCGTTTTAAACACTCGGCACTCAGTGTCCATCTTTCTTTTCCTTGGGCGACTCATTTTAATGGAAGGATTCCAGGGAAAGGTTTGTGGGTGTCTTGAGCGTAAAACTGTATCTGAAAGCTCAGCGCGCGAATTACGAGAATGCTGATGTCACAGCCCACACTCTAAATTCGGCACTGATAGAAATAGAGCACAAGGAGCGGCGTGTCCGTACTACTGAGTACATACACGCATTACAGAGTGTGCACCGAGCTTTCTGACACGGCTTCCGGGAGTAAACGCGCGGGCGGCGGTTCCCCATCAACTGGGGAAACGCAGTCATTGCAGGGAAAATGACCAAAAAACATGTTTAATAATACCATTTATTTAGGGTTGGCGAGCCGGATTAAATGGCCCCGCGGGCCGTACTTTGCCCATGTCTGGGTTAGGCCTAAAGACGCCGGCACTTCTGGGTGTGGTTGAAAAAGGCAATGGCTTTTGCTTAGCATCGTAGGGTTTTAATTTTGCCAGGCCCTAAGGTGGGGCTCGAACGCGAGCGTCTGGTGGCCGGGCCTTCGCCCATGGGGCCCGGCCGGGCACAGCCAGAAAAGGAAATGTGGGTCCCCCTTTCCATGGGCTCACCACCTGTGGGAGGGGCCAAAGGGGTCGGGTGCATTGTGAGTTGGGCGGTGGCCAAAGGCAGGGACCTTGGCGGTCCGATCCCCGGCTGCAGAAGCTAGCTCTTGGGACATGGAATGTCACCTCTCTGGCTGGAAAGGAGCCCTAGCTGGTGTGCGAGGCAGAAAAAATCCGACTAGATATAGTCGGACTTTCCTCCACACACAGTTTGGGTTCCGGTACAAGCCCTCTCGAGAGGGGCTGGACTCTCTTCCACTCTGGAGTTGCCCACGGTGAGAGGGGTCGGGCAAGTGTGGGTATACTTATTGCCCCCCGGCTGGGCGCCTGCACATTGGGGTTCACCCCGGTGAACGAGAGGGTACCCTCCCTCCGCCTTCGGGTGGGGGGACGGGTCCTGACTGTTGTTTGTGTCTATGCACCAAACGGCAGCTCAAAGTACCCACCCTTCTTGGAGTCCCTGGAGGAGGTGCTTGAGAGCACTACTTCTGGGGACTCCATTGTTCTACTGGGTGACTTCAATGCTCACGTGGACAATAACAGTGAGACCTGGAAGGGCTTGATTGGGAGGAACGGCTGCCCCGATCTACACCCCAGCGGTGTTCTATTATTGGAATTCTGTGCTCGACACGGATTGTCAATAATGAACACCATGTTCAAGCATAAGGGTGTCTATGTGTGCACTTGGCACCAGGACACCCTAGGCCGCAGTTCGATGATCGATTTTGTAGTCGTGTCATCGGATTTTCGGGTGAAGAGAGGGGCGGAGCTGTCAACTGATCATCACCTGGTGGTGGGTTGGCCTCCGATGGTAGGGGAAGATGCTGGTTTGACCTGGCAGACCCAAACGTGCTGTGAGGGTCTGCAGGGAACATCTGGCAGAATCCCCTGTCAGGAAGAGGTTCAACTCCCACCTCCGGCAGAGCTTTTCCCACGTCCCGGGGGAGGCAGGGGACATTGAGTCCGAGTGGACCATGTTCTGTGTCTCCATTGTTGAGGCAGCCGACCAGAGCTGTGGCCGTAAGGCAGTCGGTGCCTGTCGTGGCGGCAATTCCCGAACCTGCCGGTGGACACTGGTGGTAAGGCATGCCGTCAAGCTGAAGAAGGAGTCCTAGCAGGCCGTTTTGGCCTGTGGGACTCCGGAGGCAGCCAACAGCCAAGCGGAACATGGCTTTAGCGATTGCTGAGGCAAAAACCCAGGTGTGGGAGGAGTTTGGCAAGGCCATGGAGAATGACTTCCGGACGGCTTCGAGGAAATTCTGGTCCACCATCCGGGGTCTCATGAGGGGGAAGCAGTGCACTGTCAACACTGTGTACAGTGGAGATGGCGTGCTGGTGACCTTGACTCGGGACATTGTGAGTCGGTGGGGTGAATACGTCGAAGACCTCCTCAATTCCACCGACACACCTTCCATTGTGGAAGCAGGGCCTGGAGACTCTGAGGCAGACTCTCCAATCTCTGGGGTCGAAGTCACTAAGTAGTTAAAAAAACTCCTCGGTGGCAAGGCTCCGGGGGCTTAAAGGCTCTGGATGTTGTGGGGCTGTCCTGGCTGACACGCCTGTACAACATTGCGTGGACATCGGGGACAGTGCCTCTGGAATGGCAGACTGGGGTGGTGGTTCCCCTCTTTAAGAAGGGGGACCGGAGAATGTGTTCCAATTACAGGGGAATCTAACTCCTCAGCCTCCCTGGTAAGGTCTATTCAGGGGTGCTGGAGAGGAAGGTCCGTCGGGAGGTCGAACCTTGGATACAGGAGGAGCAGTGTGGCTTTTGTCCTGGCCGTGGAACAGTGGACCAGCTCTACACCCTCGGCAGGATCCTCAAGGGGGCATGGGAGTTCGCCCAACCAGTCCACAAGTGTTTTGTGGACTTGGAGAAGGTGTTCGAACCGTGTCCCTCGGGAGGTTCTGTGAAGGGTGCTTCGGGAGTACGGGGTGCCGAGCGAACTGATAAGGGCGGTTCGGTTCCTGTATCACCGATGCCAGAGTTTGGTCCGCATTTCCGGCAGTAAGTGGGATTCGTTCCCAGTGAGGGTTGGACTCCGCCAAGGCTGCCCTTTGTCACCGATTCTGTTCATAATTGTTATGGACAGAATATCTAGGCGCAGCCGAGGCGTTGAGGGTGTCCGGTTTGGGGACCTCAGCATCGCGTCTCTGCTTTTTGCAGACGACATGGTGCTGTTGGCTTCTTCAAGCCGTGATCTCCAGCTCCCACTGGAGCGGTTCACAGCCGACCGTGACGTGGTCGGGATGAGGGTCAGCAACTCCAAAACAGAGTCCATGGTCCTCGGTCGGAAAAGGGTGGAATGCCCTCTCCAGATCGGGGATGAGATCCTGCCCCAAGTGGAGGAGTTCAAGTATCTTGGGGTCTTGTTCACGAGTGAGCGCAAGATCGACAGGCAGATTGGCGTCGGCAGTAATGCGGACTCTGTACCGGTCCGTCGTGGTAAAGAGAGAGCTGAGCCAAAAGGCAAAGCTCTTAATTTACCGGTCGATTTACACTCCCACCCTCACCTATGGTCACGAGCTATGGGTCGTGACCGAAAGAACGAGATCCCGGATACAAGCGGCCGAAATGATTTTCCTCCGCAGGATGTCCGGGCTCTCCCTTAGAGATAGGGTGAGAAACTTGGTCATCCGGGAGAGACTCGGTGTAGAGTCGCTGCTCCTCCACGTCTAGAGGAGCCAGATGAGGTGGCTTGGGCATCTCATCAGGATGCCTCCTGGACGCCTCCCTGGGGAGGTGTTCTGGCCATGTCCCACCAGTAGGAGACCCCGTTGACAACCCAGGACGCGCTGGAGAGGCGATGTCTCTCAGCTGGCCTGGGAACGTCTTGGGAAGTCTGGGAGTCCCTCCTAAAGCTGCTGGATGGATGGATGGTTTTAATTTGCATTTGTGTATGTCGGAATGAACCATGTTAACAATGTTTACTGAGCCAACGTAACAACATCATTAACACCGTGATGGCAATTTTTAATGCAGTGCCACCTGAGGTGGTCACAGGCATTCCCTCTATCTATTTTAATTTGAATTTTCAAGAATTGTGGAAAATAAACCTGAATGGAAACGCTACAAAAAAATCCTAAAATTCGCCAAAACGTTGTTACGAAAATGCACATTTTGCATGTTACGATCAGGATTTAACATTGGCGATATCAATTCTGATCATCCATGAATGTGATTGACTGATAGCGATACAATACAACCGTTTGTTTTAGTTAGGCGCACCATCTGCCCGGACTGAGTGCCCAGGACCCTGCTCACACGTTTGCCTGTTTTGTGATGTTTTAACGATTCACAACCACGGTCCATTGGCTCGCAATGTTGACTGCGATTCGAACTGATCTGCTGCTCGTTACATTCTCTTTTCCCCTTATCAAATAAATTATGGTTCGTGTTGCTGTCACGACTCGTTCCCGGTCATTTCCTTGTGTCTCTCTATATTTTGTCATGGTTTCTGTCTGCGTCTCTGAGTACTCGTCTCTCCCCTCCTGTGTCTACTCACACATCAATTACAGACACCTGCCTCTCGTTACCCGTCTTGTATTTAAATCCTGTCTGCCTCTCAGTACCCTGTCGGATTGTTCTCGTCTCTCGTCGTTTTAGTCGCTCGTCTGTCTGTCCTGTCTAGTCTCTGTCTGTTTCTGTTGCTTCCCGTCCGTGTCCGCGCCTAGTGTACCTGTCCTGCCTGTCTGTTTCCCCCCGGTCTTGTCTGTGTCCGCGCCTAGTGTACCTGTTCTGCTTTTCTGTTTCCCCCCGGTCTTGTCTGGAGGCTCACGGTCAGAATCTGTTCCGGTGTCCAATGGACTTCTGTCTGTCTGTCTGCTGGATGTGAGTCTCTATCCCACCTGTGTCTGTCGGTTCCCCTTCATCTATCCCACCTGTGTCTGTCGGTTCTCCTTCATCCTCCCCTCCAACTCCCTTCTTCCTCAATAAACCCTGGTCCAAGCTGGATTTGGTCACCCTGGCTCCATTCCATCCGTGACAGTTGCACTTGGTTGCCTTGCTTCGTTCCCGACAAAAGCTATTTAAAGTAACCACTAGAAACAGCTGCTTACGTTTCACATTTTTAAAAAACAGTCTCCTCTGCCCAATATGTTTGGGGAATCGTAATTACAGTCACGTGGTAAAAACTTGGAGAGGAAAGCGGAGTTACTGGTGTACGCCCAGGTCTCTATTATTAAGAAGAAATGCAAAGTCAGGGATTCTCATGTGCGGCGAGCAATTGCAAGCGAATGTTGCATTCTCAACAAGGTTTCTCAGGGTTTGTTTCAGGTTGTAAAGGTTCGCCAAACAGTCAGCAGATATTTGCTAAACATTCGCCTATACTTTTTTTGTCATTCCGATGAATTTTGAATATGTGTAAAATTTGCGACAAGAAAAATCACAAAAATTGTTGCACGTCTGGCGAATGTTTTGGGAATATTTGCGACCTTGTACGAACCCGAACAAACTCTGACATGAGTGCAACATTCGCTGCCTTAGAAAACACTCACAATTGTTTACCATTCAGTGGGATAGGGGCCTAAGACTGAGGGGTTATTTGCTAGGGACCCAGCAATCACCAGGCCAATCCCATCAGTGAAGCCTTCTTGTTTCTACAGCTGAATGTTCTGGATGTTGGTTGCGCACCAGTGCAGATGCAAGGGTGACAGGAGACTGGGACAAGTGCCAAACAACAGAACAGTTGTCAAGCACGAAGCAACAAGATCCATAAAACGCAAGGATGCTCAAAAGCCTGGATCAAAATAGAACACAATGGAAAAGCCTCTGGAGAGTGTCCCAGGCCCAGGAGTGACTGGCACCATGATGAAAATGTATTAAAAAAATGTATCCTCAGAGGTTCCTGTAAGGTGTGGTTGATTATTGCTTTATATCTGACATGTCAGTATATGTTGGTTCTGAGAAGGTCTTTAAACACAACTCTAAAATGATCGCATTTGTAGCTCAACCCAGATAATTAGTACCTGCAGTCTGAAAGTTAAGAGCCACCATGTGACAGCCAACTGCCCATAGTGGGTAAGGGTCATAGTTGGAAGACTCCACACGCTGGCCTTTTGGGTAAATTCGACTCAGAGCTTTGTGATTGTACTGCAGAAAGTCCATGGAAAGGCTCTTTCCTGGTGTCTTATTCTCTACAAAAGAACGGACCTCTTTGCAGGTGTAGCAATCTGCAAAAACAGAGAAAGGAAAGCTTGTGAGGTTCGCACGATACATAAAAGAATACATTTTAAGAAGCTGTGTTTCTTATGAGCTGTGCACATGGACACATTGTTGGTACCTCTGCTAATGAAAGGAAAATAGAAAAATAAACAATAAACATATTTGAAGTGTGGTTCAGCTATTATTTTGAAAAAGAAACCATGAAACAGATATGGACAAAAATGCAGTGGTACCTCTACTTACAAATGCCTATAATTACAAACTTTTCAAACTTTTCGAGATACGAAACGGAGCCTCGTGATTTTTTTTCATCTACTTAAGGACCAATTTTCGACTTCTGAACTGAAGCACCATGTAATTCAAATGAACCCTTACAGATTTTAGTATAATATCCAACAACATATGAATAATTAAGATTAAAGCCTCTTTATGTTTGCAAAGAAAACAGACAGATGTGACAGAAACGGCTCCTAAACTGCACATTGGCTGCTCATTTCTTGCTTTTTTAAATCGGCCATGAGAAGGCTGATTGTTTTGTGATGTTTTCATAAGTTAAAGTGGGCCTAAGTAGAGATACCCGCATACGTTTTGGGACCAGTTGATCTATGATACCCTTGGTACGCTTAGTTGATTTCAGTTACGGCTCTCGAACTACACATTGTCACATGGGCTAGGCAGAGTGGTGGGCCAGGAGTATAAGAGTAGGAATACTGGAGGTGGGGGTTGGAACTTCTTCCGCAACCTCGCAGAAAAGGCTTCACGAACGTGTCTTGATCTTTCTGGCATCCATTAAATAGTTCAACTGAGAAGAAGGATCGTCTGATGGTTACTATTAGCATAGCAGCATAAAGATAAAAGAACCAGGCTAAGGTTCCCCAATAACTTTTTAATTGGTGTCAAAACCCTGCGGGCTTATGCTTGCTGTTCTATTTTCTTTGACTCGGCTCTTGTGGATATTTCAACAGTCAAATGGGCCCAAACATAAGGTGAGCAGAAAGGTAAATTTTTGTCTGCTTACCAAGGAATCAGATAATTAATTATACATTAGAATTGGGTGTTCCGACCCAGACACAGATCAGTCCATCCTTCCATCCGATCATCATCATTCTCCTGCGTCCGAGCACTCCGGCGGCCTCTGAAGCAGGTCACGCCTAAGGTCACGGCTGATGGTCAGGGTGACTGCCGAGGGGACCTCAGCTATGGGACTGTGCGCTCGTGAATTCACCCCAAGTTTCAATATTGATAATAAATATTGTTTTTAGAGTCGAGGGTACTTTGAACTCTGAGGATTTCCAGTGGTACATTTTAAGAGCCCTCACAGCACACTAATATGCCCACACTTGTGAATCACTGATTTATAGCCTATTTCATACACAAGGTAATTCAATGTGATTCTCATACCATGTGTGAATGTAAAAATAGGTCAAATTAGCATACAGTGTAAGAACAAAATTTGGTAAAACATGATTTTAAGAAGGCCTAACTAAATCAAATGTGGGAAAACAGCATAATTTTTACCTGGATTTAAAAACATTTACACACTACTGGTATGTTTTGAATCTTTGGTAATTCATATTATTCACTCTGACAATAAACTATACCAGCAAATCACCACTATTACACACAAGTACAGGGAAAAAAATGCTTTTCAAGGGTGATTGCGGGGGGTCGGTGTAAAAATACACAGGTGTGTGTCATTCACAGGATTTTACAGTACTCACAAAAAAGTCTCAAAGGGTTTCACAGGCTCACAGATGACAAAGACATCCCATGACCCAAATCCCCAACCAGACAACTTGTCTTTTTTTTGGGGGGGGGGGGGGGGGGGGGGGGGGGGGAACAAGGGGAAAGAATATCAGTTAACGCTCATTTAAACTTTGCACAGGTATATTGTGCCAGCTGGTCAACCGGTTAGCAGTGCTGAGAATGGCAAATGTGAAAAAACAGAAAAGTAGCCAGGTATGACTACTTGCATAACATTAAGCTTACATGTAACATCATGTTACTTTCTAAACCCACAAGCTTGTAAAAGTAAAAACGTGACTTTGTTTTTTTTTGTTTCGATGTGCTCCTTATTGTTCCTAGCGCCGCAACCTCCATAGCTGATCATATCTTGACAGAGAATACACAAAACCTTCCCCGGGACATCAATTTTACGTATATGTTTCGTCAGGCACGTAGTTACGGACTGTGTTCCAAGTTGAACGATGACGCTGCTCTCGAGCCATCCCCATCTGAAGTAGATCTTGATCTCGTTCGGCTTGTCTATTGCCCTGGCACGATCCTCGTCTTTTTTCTCCAAAACTTTTACCATGCTGGCGAAAACTTTTGCTGAGTAGGCCCTAGATCTATCTAACTAAATAACTCGTCTACAAGTGATGAAAACCCAATCGCAAATTCACATTGTGGCGGTGTAAAAACACTGTAAATCTCAGACTTTTTTCTCAAATTTTGAACCCTGCGGTTTATAGTCCGGTGCGGCTTATATAGGATTTTTTCCGTTATTTTTACCCATTGATATATATTGATCACTTTTATACACTCATAAAATGGCTGTGGGCCACTGTTGTGCGGCACCGCTTTGCTGGGCAGAGGGATATGTGACACGGTCACTGGGGAGAAAAGTGGTGTGTTGATCGCATGCCCATCCACCAGGCAAATAGTGCCGTATAATTCACACAAAGAAGAGACAGAACTAGATCAAGACGGACATTACTGTAAGGAAACTTTTATACACAAACTGTCATTATGGGGGACAAAAGAAATGCATATTATACCGCTTTTAAGTTAAAGGCAGTCGATTTGGCCCATTATTGATGACATCGTGTGGCGTCACCTTTTTCTTTATTTATTTCACAGTTCAAGACGGACATTACTGTAAGGAAGCTTTTATACACAAACCGTCATTATGGGGGACAAAAGAAATGCATATTATACCGCTTTTAAGTTAAAGGCAGTCGATTTGGCCCATTATTGATGACATCTGTTAGGGTTTTCCAGGTTATCTTTATCATAGGATTATGTTGGAATTTAGACTATAATGATTAACCAATCTTGTCTTGCACTCACAACGCAGTAAAATAAAGTGGTTGCATTCTCTGCTTGATTGACCAGCTGCAGAGGAAGCAATCAAAGTTGTTCTGTTTCCCACAACATCGTAAAACACCCCCTGCTCTGATCTTACCAGAGGCCGGGGGTTCACCAAACCTGTGAACTCTCAACCCCCACTCTGTTTCTCTTAATAAATATCCTCTTGCAGGAAGGAGAGTTCAGACCTCCATTCGAACATCGCTGCACGCACAGCGACGAATGGACTCTCCACCTGCAGGTGTCTAAAAGGACTTACTTGTCTCCCGTGTAGTTCTTGCAAGATAAGTTGGAGTGAGCAAATCTCTAACAACATCGTGTGGCGTCACCTTTTTCTTTATTTATTTCACAGTCACGTCTACTTTGGAGCTACACGTGTAGCTCGCTAGTTTAATGTAACTTAGTGCTTCGTGCGTGAATAAAATTATTATGAACAGACCCTCATCATGGAAAATGCTAGAAGAAATGCATAAAAGCGATGACGAAAGAGAAACTGATAAAGTGCGTGGCAAAGGATATCTAAGGCTATTCCAATCTGACACTGAGGAGGAAGACTTCGATGGTTTCAGTGCACAGGAGGAAGATGAAGGTGGCTCTTTTTTTTACTTTTACTGGTATGTCTTTTTAACCAGCCCTGTTAGTGCTGTGCTACCGTGTTGCTGCTGTGTTACCGCTGCGTCTCAGTGATTTTTACCTGTATGTTTTTTTTTAATCCAGCCCTGTTAGTGCTGTGTTACTTCCGTGTTCCTGCGGTATTACTGCCACGTCACAGACAGTGTTTGGAAAGAAATGTTAAGGTATGTTATTAAAACTTTAAAAAGGCTTTCTGTGTACCGTCTTTCTTTGTAAATAACTCGTGTGCACCCTTCCATGTTGCTGCGGTACTACTGCTGCGTCACATGCAGCGTTTAGAAAGACATGTTAAAGTACGTTATTAAAACTTTAAAAAAGCTTTCTGTGTACTGTCTTTCTTTGTAAATAACTCTTGTGCATGTGCGGTTTATAGTCCTGTGCGGCTTATATAAGAAAAAAACAAATATCTCTGAATTTTAGCTGGTGCGGCTTATAGTCCAGTTCGGTGTATAGTCCAAAGATTACGTTCTCCGCGTAAATTAAGTTCACAAGTTGTCAGGGTTTTTCAGATTGTCCTTATCGTATGATTATGTTGGAATGCAACCGGTAATAAATAAACTAGCTTGTCCCATCCTCCACAAGGTCGTAAAACACCCCCTGATATGTTTTGAGTAGAGGACAAGGGCTTCCTATTCAGCCTACTCTTACCCCCACTCTGTTTCTCTTAATAAATATGCCCTTGCAGGAGGGAGAGTTTAGACTTCATTCCTTCAACGGGTGAACTCTCCACCTGCAGGTGTCTAAAAGGACTTACTTGTCTCCCGTGTGGTTCTTGCAAAATAAGTTGGAGTGAGCGAATCTCTAACATTTTGGTGCCGAAACCCGGGATCCCTCATACCCGCTATCTGTCTGACGAAGGACGTGGTGCATTGTCGACAAGCCAGCATCCATTAGGAGGACCTGGAGAAGAAAGTCCTTGGAAGAGAATTCTGCCAGCATCTTAGGTCTGCCTTCGTCTGACAGAGGTGGATTGATGGGACCCGGCAGTGCAACGAACCAGGGGACAAGTAAGTTAAAGGCCTGAAGTTGTTTGATTGTGTTGTTGTGAAACGCGTAAAACGTAGAGGTGCACGAGAGCCAGGTTGGGTTCAAGTCCCAGTGGAATGAACAGGCTAAGAAAAGCAGAGCTTCTTTTTTGGTCATCGAAGAGGTGCGTAGACTCTTCTTTGTCTGTTCTTCCGAGCTGAGGGATCTGGCTTGGGTTAGAGTCCCAGTGGAAGGAACGTGCTAAGAAACACAGAGCTTCTTTTTTGTTAATCAAGGAAGGGCGTAGATTTTTCTTTGTATGTTTTTCCGGCCAAAGAACAGCTTGGGTTCAAGTCCCAGTGGAAGAAACGGGGTAAGAAAAACAGAGCTTCTTTTTCTTAATTGAAGAAGTTTGTGTGATTGAGTGTGTGACTAGTAGGATAAATTGACTAAAAAGCAGTTCTAGCATTGATCCACGGCAATAATACAGGCTAGTAATCTGTTGAAAGGTCAATTTAAACCTGCATTGAGGATCCTCAAAGAAAAAAAAAATTGAAAAAATAAATTGTAAAACCTTAAACTACTAAAATTAAGATGGGAAATAAGAACGGTAAATCTCTTGCTCTGCTCTTCTTTGAGATGAGAAGATCATGGCGAGTAGATTTCTTAATTGTATGCAATACATGCTGAAGTGGAAGAAAATGTATGGAGTACAAGGAAATTTGAAATGTGGAAGAAGTGGTAGAAGTGCTAGAGTGTGGTTAAAATCTTCACAAAGAGATGAGAACGAATTCAAGATACAAAAGCTAGAAAGATGAAAACTAATGAGGTCACAAGTGTTTGTCGGACCAGAAGACAATAAGGCCCCTGTGAGCAGGTGCAAGGCCGCAGCTCAAGCCGCGGCTCAAGCAAGGGGCAAGAGGAGTTTCCGCTCCTATGCAAATCATAGGATTTGTCATAGGAAATCATCGTCATCTGATGGCGCCGCGGATGGCTGCCACGGTGAGTTGCTCTCTGTTTCTTCGTCTTATTTTGTGTGTTTTCTGTGTCTTCTGCTGTCCATCCCGGATCACTTTTACTGGAGAAGCACTGTTAAACATCGGTCAGTCTTCTTCTGGTATTTTCTCTCCTGTTCTCTCTGATTCAGACTGTTTGTCGGAGATTTTAGCCGGAGCGGCAGTGTTATACAAGCTAGCGCGACGGCGGCGACGCGGAAAACGAGCCGGAGCCCTCGTAAAGCTGAGGCAGAGAGGGTTCCGTTCTCCCCTACTGTCAATTCATCTGGCGAATGTCCGCTCCCTGGCGAACAAGATGGACGAACTGCTGCTCCTCACTTCAAGGAACACGGACTTCAGCAGATCCGCCGCGCTGTTTTGTTGAAACGTGGCTTAGCGAACGAACCCCCCACCACACCATGGAGTTAGCTGGGTTTCGGCTAACGCGTGCAAATCGCAGCGCGGAGCTCTCCGGAAAATCAAAGGGAGGTGGTCTCTGTTTCTACATTAATGAACGTTGGTGTACCGATGTCATGGTGTTGAAAGAGTTTTGCAGCCCTCTCCTAGAAACACTTTTCATAAACTGCCGGCCGTTCTATTCACCACGGGAGTTCTCCTCGATCGTCATGGCGGCTGTTTACATTCCACCACACGCACGTGCGAGTGAGGCCACGCAGATGCTGGCTGACCAGGTGACAGACATGGAGAAACTTCTACCAAATTCACTAATCATTGTTCTGGGTGATCTTAATAGGGCGAACCTTGCACACGAACTCCCCAGATACAGACAGCACATAACGTGTCCCACCAGAGGGGCACAGACACTGGACCACTGCTACACCGTAATTAAGGATGCATACCACTCTGTGGCTCGTGCAGCTTTAGGACTCTCGGACCACTGTCGAGTTCATCTGATCCCTGCCTACAGACAGAAACTAAAAACTTCTAAGCCTGTGGTGAGGACTGTAAGGAAGTGGATAGTGGAGTCAAGGCAGGACCTCCAAGCCTGCTTTGACTGCACCGATTGGAGAGTTTTTGAAGCTGCAAATTCAGACTTGCATGAACTCACTGACACTGTCACATCATACATCAGTTTTTGTGAGGATCTGTGTGTGCAGACTAAGACCTTCTGCACGTACAACAACGACAAACCTTGGTTTACACCGAACCTTAGGAGGCTGCGCAAAGTCAAGGAGGAGGCCTACAGGAGCGGCGACCGGGACCTGTTCAAGCAGACCAGAAACACACTGAACCGAGAGGTCAGGAAAGCCAGGAGGTGTTACGGGGAGAGCCTGGAGAGACACCTCTCTGCCAATCCTGATCCCTCAACAGTGTGGAAAGGCCTGCAGAGCATCACGGGCTTCAAGAAACGAACCCCCCGTCCTGTGGAGAGCCCAAGGCTCGCTAACCAGCTAAACAGGTTCTACTGCAGGTTTGATCGGTCCTCCCACACAACGGGACCTCCTGCAGCACAATCCACATACTCACCTCCCCCCACAACTGCTCTGTCCACACCTCCATCACCGTGGTCACCGACTCTCTCTCTTGCAGAGGCCGCGCCCGCACTCCAGATTCGCGAGGAGGAAGTGCGCCAGATGTTCCGGAGGCAAAAGATCAGGAAGGCACCGGGCCCAGATGGCGTGTCACCTTCCTGCTTGAAAGTCTGCGCTGAGCAGCTGGCGCCCACCTTTGCACGGATCTTCAACTGTTCCCTGGAGCTGTGTGAGGTGCCCTCGTGCTTCAAGAGCTCCACCATCGTTCCAGTGGCCAAGAAGCCCGCCATCACAGGTCTGAATGACTATAGACCTGTTGCACTGACATCTGTGGTCATGAAATCTTTCGAGAGGTTAGTGCTGAACCACCTGAAGGATGTCACGGGCCCCCTGCTGGACCCCCTCCAGTTTGCCTACTGGGCAAACAGGTCGGTGGATGATGCGGTCAACATGGGACTGCACTACATCCTGCAACACCTGGACACCCCAGGAAAGTACGCCAGGATCCTGTTTGTGGACTTCAGCTCGGCGTTCAACACCATCGCTCCTGACATCCTCCAACAGAAGCTCATCCAGCTCGCGGTGCCTGCCTCCACCTGTCAGTGGATCACCAGCTTCCTGACCAACAGGAGACAGCGTGTGAGGCTGGGGAGCATCACATCTGACACCCTGACCACCAACACTGGAGCCCCTCAGGGGTGCGTCCTCTCCCCACTGCTCTTCTCCCTCTACACCAACGATTTCTCCGCAAGTGACTCTTCCGTGAAGCTCCTGAAGTATGCAGACGACACTACTCTCCTCGGACTGATCCAGAACGGTGATGAGACTGCGTACAGACAGGAGGTGGAGCGGCTGGTCCACTGGTGCAGCCAAAACCACCTGGACCTGAACCCGCTCAAGACCGTGGAGATGACAGTGGACTTCAGGCGAGGCCCTTCACCACTTTCACCCCTCACTATCCGCAGTAATACTATTCTCTCATCAGACACCTTCAAGTTCCTGGGAACCACAATCTCTCAGGACCTGAAATGGACCGGCCACATAGACTCTGTCCGGAAGAAGGCCCAGCAGAGGCTGTACTTCCTGAGACAGCTCAAGAAGTTCAACCTGCCGCGGGAGCTGCTGAAGACCTTCTACACTGCCATCATCCAGTCTGTCCTCTGCACCTCCATCACTGTCTGGTTTGGATCGGCCTCCAAACAAGACAAGCACAGACTGCAACGGACAATAAGGACTGCAGAAAAGATAATTGGAATCAACCTCCCATCTATCCAAGACTTGTACCTGTCCAGGACCAGGAAACGTGCAAGTAACATCTCAACAGACCCTTCGCACCCAGGTTGCAGCCTGTTTGAACTACTCCCCTCCGGACGCCGTTATAAAGCTCTGTACACTAAAACCAGCAGACACACAGAAAGAGACAGCTTCTTCCCCCAGGCTGTCGCTCTGATGAACTCACACCACTCTTAGAGTCTCAGAGTCATTACTGTGCAATAACATCCCGCTTTCCACACCTTTTTTGTCTACACTGTTTGTACTATGTGTCCTCTCTGCATCCATTGCAGCCTGGTCATCCTAGAAGAGGGACCCTCCCATCTGTGGTCTCTTCTCAAGGTTTCTCATTTACCCTAGCTGGAGTTTTGAGTTTTTCCTTGCCCTCTTGGGAATTTAAGATCAGTTTAAGATCAGGGGATGTTTGAGAATATCTTTCGTTTTTCACATGTCCTGAGTGTTGTTGTTAGTCACCTAAATGTTGAACAGAGGCTGTGATTTACCGAAGTCAAATTCCTTGTTTGGCACGCTCAAACATGGCGAATAAAAAACTCTTGAATCTTGAATCTTGAATCATGTATCAAAATTTAAAAGATCTGAAACCTCTCCCATATGACAGCAAACCATGTCATTGTCAGGTTATCAAAAATCTTTTTAGATTGTTAGAGCTCCTGTCCATACACGAAGTATGACAATGCTGTTTGTATGCTCAATTACAAATGACTAGAGATCAAATTGTGTTACACTAAAGATAAAATATGCAAATCAAGTGGTAAAGAAATGCAACTTGCTTCTAGAAGATAAATAAATACAATTAGAATGTGCTGTCCTCGTGTGCATGGGAGGGACCAGCTCACATGAAATGGCCAGCCTCTGACGAATCATTGGTGCTGGGATCTACCTTCCGCACGCGAGAGCTGTGCATGTGTGTGCGTATGTGTTAAAATGATGAAGATTGGCTAAACTTTTAGTACAAAAAGAAACTGTTGTCTATTCAATTTACACCGCAGAACAGAAACAATTTTGACAGATAAAAATGAGAGGAAAAGAGAGAAATCTGTTTGCGAGCAGAAACTAATCCACACTAGTGCATGTTAAGTGTCGAGCTCACATGAGAAATTCGAAGAAGAAAAAAAAAACGACAGAACATGCTTTCAGGAATTGGAAGAAGCTAAATTGTGAATTGAAGATTTTGCAACGCTACATTTAATAGGAATAATTGATTGGTTGTGTTATAAGATTGTACAAAATTCTAAATGTAAACCAATTCTGAGAGATTGAGCTCTTCAAATTTAAAAACAAAGAAAAAAATTCAGATTAATTTGCCAGAAGTTTTTTTTTTTAGTTTTTTTTGAATTGGTGGATTGTTCTACCAGGAAACTTGAGTTGAAAATGATATATGAATGTTGTGTGGTGAGCTTGGATGAATTGGGACCAATGTTTTAGGAGGACTCCTTTTTGGAGACTGAATGAGATGCATATGATGAGCATTGATGAATGATTGCCTGAATGAAAGGTTCAATGGTTGAAGTCGTTGGCGACTACTATAGAAAATTAGTAGAGCGACTTTGATGAAAGAGTGATTTTGAGCAGGTTGAATGCTAAAAAGAAAACGTAGCTTTTGGATTGATAATTAACTAGAGAAAAAACTGGAGAACCAGTAACACATGTAGAGGATGAGTGAACTGAGAAATTAAGAAGCGTTTTGGAAAGAAAGTCAAATTAAATGATGATGAAATCATATGTAGTAATACAACACTTTACTACATATGTATTCTCTAAATCATACAATTGAGTAAAATAAAACATACATTTTGATTTGTATTCAAATTTCTAAGATTCTTGTGATAAACAATGAGAAAAAGATTGAAAAGTAACTAAAGAAACTACAAGAAAGTGAAAATTTCTAATCATTTGCAAGCTGAGTCGCTCCCCATTCGGAGAGGCCATCCATTTACTTGCTAAGCTAGTTGTGAAAAGAGTCCAATTGCCACAAAAAGTAGCTATATGCATGTGTGCAGTACACACACACACGAGACTGATAAGGTGTCAAGAGGTAACAAGCTTGCAGACAGAACCACAAAGCTGCAGCGCAAAAGACACTTCAAATTTTATACACACAAGAAGCAGATTAAATCACTGAAACATTTTTAAAGATGTGCAGCGACAAAGTCCATAGAGTGAAATTCAATTATGGACGAAAAATTATCACATCTATCACGTCTAAGAAGCTTAAATAATTTTGCCTTGAGATGTGCCAAATGATGCCGTCGGGCGGGCGAATGATCGCGAGTCGCCGAGGGGCTAGCATTTCCCGGCCAGCTGGCCGGCCGCTCCCCTCCCCACCACCATATAAAAAAAAATAATAATTCTCAACAGATTTACACGATTCACGAAAATAATACCTTCGACGGAAAAATACACGGAAATCCGCGGATCCGCGGAAAATTCTCATCCCTGATTCCAGCTTCGGCCTTGCTGTGTGGAGTTTGCATGTTCTCTCTGTGCTGTAGGCCCACTCCAAATTGCTCATAGGTGTGAGTGAGTATGGTTCTTCGTCTGTGTGTGCCCTGCAATTTGCTCGGAACCGGTTCAGGCCCCCCGCTGATTCTGATTCTGATGTGTAAGTACCATTCTACCTTAGTGCTGTGGTATAACCCAAAGGCAAATCAAAATAATTAAATTAGTAAAGACTGAACATTAGTATTAAAAAAACATGATACTGGCGCTACTGAAGCACATTTTACACAAGAGCCTGGAGTAAATTCGTTTCTTAATCATTTGTTTTTCTATGTGCTTTTTATGACTGCATGCATTTACCAAAACGGTCCTTGTCCTTGCTGCGTGGCTGACAGTAGACCACCAGGTCTGACATCTCCATAGCGACCTCTGCCTTTTTCTCAACTTCCTCCTGCTGCCTGATCTGAGGTTGAAAAAAAATATGTATAATTATATCAAACAGTACTCAAGTACAGAGGGGGTCAGCAGATGGCTTGTGAACCATTTGCGGTTCTTTGTATAACATGAATATTATGATACAGTAGTACAATATACCGTATTTATTCTAATTATCGCCCATATTCTAATAATCGCCCAGTGTGTGTTAGCGATGACATAAATAAAAAACATTTATACTTCTAATTATCGCCCACGCTGCTAAAAATTCCCCCCAAAACTTACGTTTTCCTCCGCGACCGAATGACGACGTCATTGCGCAAGTTTAAATATGACTGATTTGACAGCGAATCTTTCCTGGAAATATTTGATTTCAGACTTATTTGAATGATCCACTGAAAAAATGCCAAAATATAGAAAATATACCGTTAAAGAGAAGCTAGCAATTGTAGCTGCTGCTGATGCAACTTCTATTAATGCAGCTTCTAAAGAATATAATGTCGATTGTAAAAGAATCAGAGAGTGGCGAGTAGTAAAAGGAAAGTGCGTTTGAAGTATGCTGCGTTCCTTAAGAACACCAGTGAGATGCAGGTATTGCATACTACATAAGGAAAATATAGTACATATTATCGCCCATTTCAGTGCCCCTTGGCGATCAGATACAAAGTGTTCTCTATCAATCGCCCAGCCCCCTGTTGGACATAAACCTGTAATTATCACCATGGGCGATATTTACCGTAATTTTCGAACTATAAGTCGCGTTTTTTTCATAGTTTGTGTGGGGGGCGACTTATACAGAGGAGCGACTTATATATGAATTTTTTCACAAATTTTCAAAATTAAAAAAAAAAAAGTAGTGAAACCGCGATAAACGAACCACGATACAGCAAGGGATTACTGTAATTTGAATTTCAAGTGACGTCAGCGCGCGGCAGTTGTTTACATAAAGGACAAAGATTCAATCACGGGATGACGAAGATGACGAAGGGCCCCACGTACTACCGGCATCATTAGCGGCTTTGTTTGTAAGTGACACAGGTTTGAAAAACTATTATGGCTTTTACGCACGCCCGGTCCTACTCTACGGAGCTCTCTTTCACCTCCGTGGATGGAAGTCGGGGGCCGGCGCTCGGCTGGGTAGCTGTCCGGGGACGGTGGATGGGGCTTGGACATGGCTTTTACGCACGCCCGGTCCTATTCTATGGAGCTCTCTTCCACCTCCGTGGCTGGAAGTGCCACCTCCAGGGATGGAAGTCCATGCCACCACACGCCTGGAAGTCAACGCCGGTGCTTGGGGCCGTGTGACGGTGAACTATTTATGTTATAGTTATTTGATATATTTTATTTCGTGTAGCAACTTGTATATGTTTTTATCGTTACAGTTTAGTAGTTGTTGGCTTGTTGAACTCTTGTTTTGTTAAATAAAGAGCCGTTTACCAAACCCACGTCTTTCCTTGTACTTTGTTAACGCTACAATATAGTTATATACTAGATCTGTGGAATAACAACGAGGCTGACGTCAGGGCACACGTGCGGTGTTGTTGACAAAGGGCGAGGAATTTGATCGATGGATTTAATGATTTGGAGTGACAGATGGTTTGATAATATTATTGCTAATATAATAGTTATTTGATATATAATTTATATAGCGTTATATGGGCCTGTGAAATATTTTGAAGTGCAGCACCGTCAGCGGTGCGCAGCCGGCCGGCATTATTAACATAAAGGACGATCGATGGATTTAATGAATTGGAGTGACACAGATAAACGTATTATTTATATAATAGTTATTTGAATAACTCTGAATGTTACGTCAGGGCCATTCTCAGCTCTTCGTTTGTGTTTATGTCACGTTAGCACACCTATCATTTAGCCTGTTGTTGCTTGTTCATGTCTGTTCTTGGTGTTGGATTTTGTCGAATAGATTTCCCCCAAAATGCGACATACTCCGGAGCGACTTATATACATGTTTTTTTTTCACGTTATTGTGCATTTTATGGCTAATGCGACCTATATTCCGGAGCGACTTTTAGTCCGAAAATTACGGTACAATAAATACGGTACGTACATACCAACAAATAACTCTCGAAGACCTAATGGCCACAACTTTATTGCCACATTCACAATATATGCATCACAAATTCTGTCATCAAAAATAAATTGATACATTTTGCCTGATTGTCTTTAGGGAGACAAAGGAGCAGGCCCCAGACGCTCTGGCATTCCAGAAGTGATAAAAGGTCAGAGCCCAGAGAAGGAGAGAGAAGGGACAAAAGCCAAGAGAGAGAAAAGCCAAGAGAGAGAGAGAGAGGAAGTGGCCTCAGCTCTTTTAGTGTACGGACCCAGTGACGTTATGTCTCATGTGGAGGATAAAGGAAGGTAGTTCAAATAATGGAAATTTAAATAAAAAAACTAGTACTATATATTGAAATTGTACTTTGCAATCTTTGAAAAATTACCAATGTTCAACCAATCCACCATGAGTAATTGTGAAGGGTACTCTAAACTGTAACCCTTCTTTCAATCAAATAATCCAAATAATGCACTTTATAGAATATAATCAGAAATGAAACACGACATGAAAAACATATGCAATCTCTGACAAATAGGTTTGGCGAGTTACTATAAGCTTGCTTTAGTACAATCAGCACAACCAAAAGTTCCTCTTAAATTCGCATACGCAAGAGTTTCTTCAGTTTTTAATCGCTGTTCAATATCATGACAGGACATCAGTAGCTTCCGCTACTATAATGTTACATTGGAATGTGCATCTCCACGATGGGAGATGGTCCTCAAACTCATGAAGACAGAACCCAATGTGTCCCTTCAGAATGGTGACATGTTTCTTGAAGATATAAAACTTTGTTTTCAGTGGCGAATGGTGGTTATTGTTACAGAATAATTCCCAAAATTGAGGCATTGGATATTGTATAAAAGCCTTTTTAACGTTTTAATAACATACTTGAACGTGTCTTTCTAAACATTGCCTGTGACGCAGCAGTAGTACCGCAGCAATGCGGAAGTGTGCACGCGAGTTATTAGCAAATAAAGACTGGAAACAAAGTGTTTTTTAAAGCTTTAATAACATACCTTAACATTTCTTTCCAAACACTGCCTGTGACGCGGCAGTAATACCGCAGCAACACGGAAGTAACACAGCAAAGTCACTGAAACGCGGCGGTAACACAGCAGCAACACGGTGGCACAGCACTAACAGGGCTGGTTAAAAAAACATACCAGTAAAAGTAAAAAAAGAGCCGTCTTCATCTTCCTCCTGTGCACTGAAACCATCGAAGTCTTCCTCCTTAGTGTCCGATTGGAATAGCGTTAGATATCCTTCGCCTCACACTTTCTCAGTCTATCTTTCGTCGTCGCTTTTATGCATTTCTTTGAGTGTGAAGAGGGTCTGTTCATGCTAATCTTATTCATACACGAAGCGCTAAATTACATTAAACTAGCGAGCGACACGTATAGCTTAAAAGCGACATCATATGCATTTCTTTTATCCCCCATAATGACGGTTTGTGTATAAAAGCTTCCTGTCTTTGTGTGAATGCGGGTGTGTGCGTGATGCGCGAGACCTTCTTCGGCGCATTATCTCTTCTTTGTCTGTCTCGCTCTTGCTTCCTGCGAGAGCGCCCCCTGGAGACCGGAGGCCGTAAAAATCCATAAGTACGCTCCAGAGTAGATACAAGATAATGTCATCAACATCGACTGCCTTTAGCTTTAAAGCGGCATCATATGCATTTCTTTTGTTCCCCATGATGACGGTTTGTGTATAAAGGCTTCCTTTCAGTAATGTCCGTCTTGATCGCGTTCTGCATGATGCGCGAAATGTAAACACAAACTAGCGCGTCTTCTTCGGCGCATTATCTCTTCTTCGCCTGTCTCGCTCTTGCTTCCTGCTAGAGCGCACCCTGGAGGCCGGATGCCGTAAAAATTCATAAGTACGCCGCGCCGCCGTTTAAGGTTCAAAGTAACCTTCTGAATAAAATGCATTAAAAGTTCACATTCATTACAACTTGTTTTTGGTGAGCAAAATGTCAGAAGAATTGAATTTAAATGCTGATTGATAGGGTTTTAATACAATGCAGATGGTCCAAACAGCGCCACTGCTTTGTGTAATCTCTGAGTGATATGGCAGAGTAAGAGAAAGGGTTTAGAGCACAGGTGTCAAACTCAAGGCCCAGGGGCCAGATACGGCCCGCCACATCATTCTATGTGGCCCGCGAAGACAAATTGTGCATCAAATTCGTGTGTCATTACTATTATTGCAAATTGTCTTCACTTTTAATCATATCTTTTTTTGTTTAATATTTGACCAGTTTTTACTCGTCTGATTTGAAAACGAGTTATTTGTCAGTTTGTTTTGTAGCTTTTACTGTATATAATATGAGGTGCTCAGACATTTATTTGGGTTGACAGTCATAACGGCCGTCCGAAAGAAGCTATGTGGCCCGCGAAAACAATGAGTTTGACACCCCTGCTTTAAAGCATTAAGAGTTTGTTTTGTAGCTTTTACTGTATATAATAGTGTTAAGAGTAAAAGTGATCAAGTCATCACAAAAATCCCGAAAAAAATCTTATATAAACCGCACCTGACTATAAACCGCAGGGTCCAAAATTTTGGAAAAAAGTCGCGGCTTATAGTCCGGAAATTACGGTAATAGGTTGTCTCCTAGCACACAGTTTATGTTCAAATTAATAAGTCAAAATTTGATGTCCTTACAAGTCTGTAGAAAATGTTCATGTCCGCATAGAGAATGGCAAAATTGGCAAGATGTGGACTGGATGTGCGTAAAATGATTGCGTGGATGCTGAGAAGATGCGAGGGTCGATGGAAAATGAAAGTGGCGGTACCTTGAGACAAAACAGGCAGAGGAGCAAGAGAGGAATGCAGGAGAAGGATAACCAAGAATTCAGCTAAAGGATGGTCGCCAAGGCCAAAAGAATATAAGCCGTGGGAGGAAAACAGCCTCCATTGAATCAACCATACACCCCAACGCAGAATCTGCCCCCCACCGCATCCATCACCATGGAAGTAGCTCTTATCAAACTCGCCCCCACTCCCATGGAATCAGCTCTCATCGAACTTGCCCCCACTCCCATGGAATCAGCTCTCATCGAACTTGCCCCCACCCGTATGGAAACAGCTGTCATTATACTCGCGTCCACCTACGTGTGCAACGCAACTCGACTCGACTCAAAATGAGCACTTCCAAGTTACTGCTTTTTTTTCCCCTGAAATTGCATTGGGGGATTGTCGGAGAGAAAAGCCCAGCTCTGTTTTGTAAACATTTTTCCTGAACGCAGACTTAATATAATTTAATTAGATTATATTTAACTAATCTGGTGTGAGTCTGATTTGTGTGGCTATCTTTGTCCTAAATTGGACACAGGTAATTAGTAATGGTTGATGCAAGGAAGGTCCTCCTCTTCTATCCGGTAACATTTTCCAACAAGGTTATAATAAAACCAAAACCAGTCCGGCGACAATCACTACAGAGTGGAGACCTTCTTCAGGTCGCCGAGATCACGGAGGATCACCAGGTCTATTGATGATGATGATGGTGATGATGATGATAGAACTTTATTCATCCCACAGCGGGGAAATTCACTTGTCACAGCAGTGCATATGAGTGCAAGAATAATACGAGTGCAAGAATAAAACAAGTGCCAGAATTACAAAAAAGGGTAAATAACAGACAAGGACAAACACAAGTGCTGCTAGCAGAGACGAAACACATTCATTTTATCAGGTGGCATGCATGTTGTAAAGTCTGACAGCAGAGGGAATGAAAGACCTGCGGAACCGTTCCGTCCTACACCAAGGGTGCAAAAGTCTGCCGCTAAAGGAGCTGCTCAGGGACCGCACAATCTCATGGAGGGGGTGAGAGGTGTTGTCCATGATGGATTTAAGCTGAACCTACGTCTTCCTCTCACCCACAACCTCAATGGAGTCCAGGGGACAGCCCAGGATAGAGCTCGCTCTTCTGACCATCTTATTCAGTCTCCCCCTGTCCCGGTCAGTACTGCCCCCACCCCAGCAGACCACAGCGTAGAGGATGGCCGAGGCCACCACAGAGTCATAGAAGGTCCGGAGGAGAGCCCTGCACACACCGAAGGACCTCAGTCTCCTCAGCAGGTGGAGGCGACTCTGGCCCTTTTTGTACAGGGCGTGGGTGTGATCAGTCCAGTCCAGTTTGTTGTTAAGGCGAACACCCAGGAATTTGTAGTTCTCACTACCTCAATGTCCGACCCCTTGATGTTCACCGGAGTGAAGATGGGTGCTGTCCTCCCGAAGCTCACAATCAACTCCTTGGTCTTGCTGGTGTTCAGCTGAAGCTGGTTGAGCTAAAGTCCTTGATAACCGTCCTATATTCCAGATCGTTCCCCTCTGAGACATAGTTGTCGGGACGGTGGGCTCTTGAAGGACTTTGGGGAAAGGCGAGTTCCCATTGATGTCCATGCCGCCATTCTTCACCGGACTACTGAGATCATTCTCGTCTGGACACAACAACAATGGCCGTGTTGTCGGAGAACTTCTGGATGTGGCAGTGAGCAGTGTCGTGGATAAAGTCTGAAGTGAACAGGGTGAAAAGGAAAGGAGAGAGCACGGTACCCTGGGGGACACCTGTGCTGAAGCGCACCACGTCGGTCGGACACACAGCGATGTAACCTCACATACTGCGGCCGGTCGGTGAGGAAGTCCGTTGTCCATGCAGCCAGGCGCTGGTCCACACCCGCAGCCAATTTAAATTGCCGAATTTATTTGAATCTAGCAACACTGGAACCGAGATGTGAGCTACTCAATCGCACTTCACAAAGACAACCCCGCATTGTATGCTGATGCTAAAGAAGTGAAGCGAAACACGTGTGATTTAAGACAGCCAAGACAACTGCATCACAGCTCCCCTTTGGCTAGGGCGTCTTGACAAACAGGTTTGGCAAGTTATTGTAAGCTTGCAGTATTGTATTAGTTTAGTATTGCTTACAGTATTGTAAGATTTTAGTACAACCAGCATAACCGAAAATGTGGAGATAGTTTTTCTTCATAAATATACATTTCCTTCTGAGCACCACAGGAACAGTTTAAAAAGTTCATGATGTAAATGTTTACCTGCTTTAATAGTTGTCACTGTGAAACATATTTATATATTGATTAAAATAATAAAAACAACAATGCTATAGCACTATAGTTATTTATCTGTGCTACAGATGTCATGTACAGAACAAGAAAAGCAAATTCTATCATTGCAGTGCAAATGAGAGGGGGGTGCTTAAAAGTAACTATTAATAATTTAACATTAATCATTTAAATATTTTAAAAGCAAATACTTGCCTCTTGTTCTCTACTGAATTGCTTTCTCATTTCTCTCTGAGTGATGCCCCAAGCCACCTTGTACCATTCAAAAAGCTCCTCCAAAGAGTCTGCGGCCAAGTCAAATTGCAGGCTGTCTTGCTCCATGTTCTGCAGCGTAAGAACATGTAGCTTTCCGTTTTTACCGTTTTTCACTGAAAAGAGAGAGGACAGAATTCAATGTCACAGCATTCTTTAGTCTAGACAATGTTAATTTATTCTTGATCATTTGTTATATTCCTGATGAATTGATTATTTTGTAATATTTTACAATTGTCACTTTGAAATAGAAGAATTTTTTAAAGGCCCAAATTAAAGGGACAGTATGCAGATCTTTTTAATTTCTTCAGCAGAAGTGCAAGAAAATTTTCTATCCAAACTATTTCTAGTATTTCCTCAAGTAAGTGCATTCATTGGATTTGTTATACATGCAGTAGTCATTACTCTGGCAAATTTGCGATTTGCTATGTTTGTGTTGTACCAGCGTTGTACCTCATAGTATTTTGGACGAACGTGAACTAAACGTAGCACATTTTTTGCTTCTGGCTCATTTTGGGGCCAATCAACGATTTTTGAAGGGCTGTTCATTTTTTCTTCTTAGCCTACAAAAGAAAACCTTGCTAGGCAGACTGTAAACAAGGCTTAATCAGGCGGGGGGGTATTTTGTAACCCCAGCCACCTACATGGCACGTGCCTCATCAAAATTCGATGTGTGCTTGGAGAAGGGGAAAAAGCGCAATGACACTTCACTCGATGTACTCAGCAGCTCGATGAGCAGGCCCACTCATCCTTTCTTGTCAGACACAAATGAAAATTTAGTATCATCCTATGAGAGCATTCATGAATATTATGAGTAGTTGTAGTGCTCTCAATGGTGTTGGACTCCAAATTACTCAATGAGATTGTTGTTTTGGTTTATGTATGCCATGCAATCACATTATCAGTTCCCTGGACAGCGCTTCTCAGGCAGCATTATTTAGTAACTGGAGAAAAGGAGAAAAGCTCAGAGACCAAGAAAGACAAGTGAACACTGAGAAGTGTGATTCACCAATCTACTGTACGTTTTGTTTTTCGAATGATGACCTGCCTTCCAGGATTTTTTTTAAACGAAAAAAACGCTAATAAGGTACAATGTGCTGCTTTAGAAATTGTGAAAACAGTGCGACCGTGCACTGGTCTGTTTTTGATTGCCCACCATTTTCGCACCGGCTCCCAGCTCGTTGGCCGCTTTATATAAACTCCAGCACACCCAGCCCTCACTGTCAGTTTGTCCCACGTTGCTATCCCGTCTTATCTGTTGTCTGCCTTCCCCAAACTGACTCACGTTGCTGACCTAGCCCGTTTACCTGTTACTCGACCCGAATATGACTTCTGCCTGGCCTGACCCTTTGCCCGTTATTCAACCACAAGTTTTGCCTACGCCCTACCTGCTTGTGTTTTTCGTTCTCTGCCCAGGTACGATTTTCTGCCCGTCCCCGACCACAAGCCTGTTCCGCCCTTGGCAGCTTTGCTGACGCATCCGCTCCTCTCCAACGCCTGTGATCCACTTCCCCTTTACCTCCTATTCAATAAACAAGAGGACTGTGACGCTTTTGGTTGTCCTATCTTTCTCGTCACAATTCATTTGGGCTTTGCACCTTTACCGTTGCACTTTTATGTCCCAAGTCCTAAAGGTTTTCTGGTTCTTTGGTCAAACAAGCTAAGTAATAATCCATCCATCCATCCATCCATCCATCCATCCATCCATTTTCTGAACCGCTTAGTCCCCACGGGGGTCGCGGGCGTGTTGGAGCCTATCCCAGCCGTCATCAGGCAGTAGGCGGGGGACACCCTGAACCGGTTGCCAGCCAATCGCAGGGCACACAGAGACAAACAACCATTTGCACTCGCACTCACACCTAGGGACAATTTGGAGTCTCCAATTGGCCTACCAAGCATGTTTTTGGGATGTGGGAGGAAACCGGAGTGCCCGGAGAAAACCCACGCGGGCTCGGGGAGAACATGCAAACTCCGCACAGGGAGGACCGGAGGTGGAATCGAACCCGCACCCTCCTAACTGTGAGGCAGACGTGCTACCCAGTGCGCCACCGAGCCGCCAATAATACAGTCACAACAAAATTAAAAGTGAGTCAAAGCAAATATAATGCTACTTTAAATGTTTTACCCTTCATTTGTACGTCCTTTGTTTCCTACCTTAGTCCGACACCTAGAGCAGATTGTTTTTGTTTGCACATTTTGGACCACAGTTGTGATTTTGTTTCAATGCATTACAGAAAAGGACAATTCAACCAGTTTTCTCATGTATTTGAGATTGTACGGTGAGATGGAAAGAGGGAAAACAATCAAGAAATGGCAATATGCTGAAGAGTAACAGCTCACAGCAACTTTTTTTTTCGGGGGTGGGTTGGTAATGGGTGTTGGGGTGAAGAAAAGAGCAATGAACTTAGCTAAAAAAATTAAATTCTGAACTATAAATTGAAAAAGTTAATTTTAGATTTTGTGAGCTGAACCAGTTTGTGTAGAAAATGATATTTCCCAACACTGTCCCTTTCCGGGATCACATGGTCATGTTCATTGTTTTGAATAGTCCATTAAGATGGTGTTAGAAGGGAAAATACATTATACTCACAGTTTTGTATGTTACACTTAGAGATATCCACCACACCCTTACATAGTTCACCCAAGGGATTGTCTTCTATATCCTGTAGTTAGATCACAATCACTCAAGAAATTTAGTCTTTATACCACCAAACTTCCAGTTATGGTAAATGTTTTTTTTTTCTTCAAACCTGTTGTCTAAAATCAAGTTTGGTGTTGCTGGACACTTCCTCAACATAATTGGATGGGAAAAAAAGCTGCACCTTTCCACCATGGTCTCCTTTCCACCTAGAATGTGAAGAACAATGTTTTTTTGTTTTTTTAAATTGTTTTGTGTAGTTTTGTATTTGGTCATGTCAAAAACAACCGTGTGCAAGACAGACTCACCACCCATCATTGTCTTTGGACACATTATGTATCAAAGCGTCTTTATCGAAGGTGAGTTCATCGGGCCTTGTAGCCTGGTAGCTATAAACAGCCCTGACAGTACTCTTTGGCTTAGGTAGAAAAAAAACAACACACAATAAGCATACAGTGCGTTAAGCATAATACAAAAACAACAAAATAAAATATTACTAGCAATCCAGTACATACCAGTGATGACTCAATCTCATTGGGTTCCACATAGGTCTTCATTTCGTACAGTGCAGCAGTGCTGTTATCCTGTCAAACAGAATACATTGTAAGTTACCATTCTTTGCAGAGGCTAAAACGAAGTCTGAATAAGTTAGAATTAAGTTAGCACTCCTGCCTCACATTACTGAGGTTCTGTTTGATTCTGAGCTACAATGCATAATCATGGTTATGCATAAGGTTAACTGAAGACTCTAAATTGCTGCATGGTGTGAATGTGAGTGTTTAGATATGCCCTTTGATTGACTAACGACTAGTCTGAGGCGTACCCGAACTTTTGCCCAAAGTCAGATGGGATAAGATAAACCTCACTCACAACCCTAGTGATAATTGAAGGAATTTTGAAGTAATTCACATCTAAAGGGCTTACATTGATGTTTGCTACGCAGCTGTCATCTAGATGAATAAAAAGGACACAAGTTCAATGCATTGGTGTTTGTAATAATCCATGTAGCTTTCATTTCCTGATGAGTGTGAATGGCGTTGTGAGGATTTCTGGAAAAACAACAGAGTGACTGCAGGTGGTGGGTGCCGGCAGAGGGACTATTAGTCAACAACAGGAAAAGCTTCCGACATGTGGGAGAAGGCGACCACAGAACTGACATTGAATTCTACACCCGAATAGTCCCACGGAGTTAAGACAACACAACTCCTTATTTGACATCTGGTCCTTGAAAAGTGCACAACTCACCCATGGCTGGCAACACACAGACACACGCATGCACACGCACACACACACGCACACGCACACACTTAGACACGCCTTTTTTATGAAATGTATAAGGCTGGGTCAGGGATAGCATCCTTTGTCAATCTGATTCACTACCTTTGTGGTTCATGACAGCTGTGGCCCGGAGCAATGACCTTGCTCAGAGGCCTACCTGACAGGCAGTGGACTTTTTCCTCTCATATGACGACTTAATAAAGTCACTTTAATAAGTGAAAAAATGCGATAAGTGAAAAAGAAAAAGATTTCCATCCATAGCAAAGCAATCTGGCTATCCACTCGATAGCAGGTGGGTGATAGGGGCAGCACTGTCAACATCTTGATGTCATCCATTCCAACTTGGCGCCGTGAATTAAAGGCTAGAGAAGGGGGTTATTTTGACAAATACTAGACACAAAATTAGGGACACCAGATATTGAGCAAACCTTACATTATTGCCCCCTTCCCCCTGCAAGACCTCAATGTGGGACTTTCGGAGGTACAGTTTATATAGAGTGGCTATTTACGCCTTTAATTTGTGACCCTGGCGTGATGGCAAAGGAATGCTAATAACGCCTCGTTTGTGGTCAGTTAGGACACCACCTTCTAGTTGTAAGAGACGCATTGATTGGTTTCCTTCTTCCACGCCGGCGGCTGCCAAAATAAGGTAAGCGGAAAGTTCTAAAATAAGGTAAGCAGAAGTTCTGTACATTGTTTGCGCTAAATCTAGGTGTACAAAGACGAAGATCAATACGTGTTTAGCAGGTTCTGGATTTGCCTTGCCGTAGATTGGCGTTCTACCAGATGCAGTGGAACATCGTGACGTTTTGGTGCATATACTGTAGTTTTGGGGCCCTCTACAATGATGGCACACCTCGCTCAATCGAACTCAGCCCTCTGTGACTATGACTAAGACATTTTGTCTCAAGTTTTGTTTAATCTTGTATAAAAAGATTGAGATAGGATAGGTTGCAGAAAGAATGCGTTGAGCTCCAAAAAAGAAATAGTAAGTCACAAAATAAGAAGGTAACATAGAGGCAGATACATGATGAATTGCATTGTGGCGTAAAGGAAATGTGGAAACAGACAGAAAACATAATATTAGAAGAGCGAATTTGGAGAGAGAAAAGGGAAGCAAAGTAACAAATAGAAAAGGAGATGAAGCAAGACATCATGTGCATCTTACGGCAATGGGAGGCCACCGCTTTAGCAAAACTCCACGAAGAACAAGACCCTGTGACCAATGCAGTATGCAGGCAAACACAGTAATAGGGTTAAATGACAAAACAACATTGTATCCAACTCTGCCAACAAATTAACAATCATTTATGTCCCTTAGGCACCACCACGATACCCACTTGCCACTTAGGAGACACCCGGTATGATGGCACCGATGAAATTCAGGAAACACAGACCAGATAACAAACTTATTCTCGCAGCACAACTTTCTCAGAAGCAGGTGGTGCAGGGTCCCATTCCAAAATGCCAAATGTCCACTCCAGTTTTTATGGTACCCGTGAGCGGGCCCCTCACAATTTGGTGACAGATCACCCCATCCACTGACTGGTCAAAGAAAACACCCACATGGTCATCACTTTTAACCTGGATGATGCCAGACGCATTAACAATGCTTATTAC
Organism: Syngnathus floridae; assembly: GCF_059516105.1. NCBI lineage: Eukaryota > Metazoa > Chordata > Actinopteri > Syngnathiformes > Syngnathidae > Syngnathus > Syngnathus floridae. Next base: position 4,096,971 of record NC_142418.1, on the reverse strand, counting down.
AATAGTGAGTGACAGTGACAGTGATGATTGGAATGGCATTACAGAAGCACGGCAAAAGGCAGAAGTGGAGAGTAAGAAAAAGGTTTCAAATGTTAAGAATAATGTTTAACAATTACCGTATTTGCCGGTGTACAGGTCGACTCGGTGTATAAGTCGACCCCCTAAAATTCGACGGAAATTTACGATTTTATGATATATCCTTTGTATAAGTCGAGCTCAATTGTTGCATTATATTAAACTTCAAAATTCAATATGCGAAATTTATTGACGAAATGTGTTCAAATTCCGGGAGGCCGTGCGCATGCGGCTGTTTATAAGCACCGCGGAGGAGATCGCGGCCGGCGAGCTCGCGCACGCCGCCCGGCACCAACGGGAGGCCGGAAATAGCTCCAAGCCGAGCGGATCGGCACTTTATAAGCACCGCGGAGGAGATCTCGGCGCCTCATTGGACTTCCAGCGGCCGGCGAGCTCGCGCACCCGCCCGGCACATCCGGGAGGCCGTGCGCACGAGCCAAGTGGCCGAAAATAGCCCCCGCCGAGCGGATCGGCTGTTTATAAGCACCGCGGAGGTGGTCGCGGCGCCTCATTCGACTTCCAGCGGCCGGCGAGCTCGCGCACCCGCCCGGCACATCCGGGAGGCCGTGCGCACGAGCCAAGTGGCCGAAAATAGCCCCCGCCGAGCGGATCGGCTGTTTATAAGCACCGCGGAGGTGGTTGCGGCGCCTCATTCGACTTCCAGCGGCCGGCGAGCTCGCGCACCCGCCCGGCACATCCGGGAGGCCGTGCGCACGAGCCAAGTGGCCGAAAATAGCCCCCGCCGAGCGGATCGGCTGTTTATAAGCACCGCGGAGGTGGTCGCGGCGCCTCATTCGACTTCCAGCGGGCCGCGCACTCGCGCACGCCGCCCGGTTCAAATTTTCTAAGTGCAACGCACAATGAGATGCATGAGAAACGTCCTTGGTTACCATCACATTTGAAGCGATGAATACGAAGTTAAATTTTATGACTCGGTGTATAAGTCGAGGTCGATTTTTTTCGGTCGATTTTGGATCGAAAAAGGTCGACCAATACACCGGCAAATACGGTAATGTTTTCTACAGATGCATGAGCATGAATTGGGTGGGGGATGGCAGTATGACCCTTTGGGGGTCCGGGACACACAGGCACTGGTGGACAATTTACCTCAATTAAACAAAGGAGCCCAAGGGTGGATTTCAGATGTTACAGCTTTAATGGCAGGACAGAAATGTTGCAGTGGCCTGCCATGTTGTGTGGGGGCTGTTACTCCCACAATGCAATAAAATGTAGAGAAAACTGCGCAGTTAACTGCTGGTCAGAGAAAAGAAAGCTAACAACTATAAATTGCAAAAGCTGTTAAAGCTTAACTTGGACAGAGCACAAGAGGAGGCTACAACGGCCAAATCAGAAAAAGATAAAGATAACATAATGGTTTTAACTGAACAGTCTCGTGGCTGTGGAGGTTGTGGCTGGGGAGGAGCTGGAGAAGTTCTAGTCCATATTCCAAAAAGAAGAGATGTTAGTTGTGTGTGTCCATGTTAGTCAGTAAAAAAGGTGTGTTTTACCATTTTTTTTGTTAGAAACAAAGTTGTTAAACTTGCACCAGAGCTGAAATAGGTAAGTTGATTAATCACTTAGCCTGATGTTCACTCATTTCTACAGTCTGCTGGACAATGCCTGACAAGAAGCGAAGAAGGCGTTCTCGTGCAAGGTCTCCACCCACTTCAAGGACAGCAAGGACGCGCGTAGCCTTTGGCGGGGCATTCAGACCATCACGGACTACAAGCCCGCGCCGAGGAGCTGTGAGGGCGACGTCCGTCTGCTGAACGATCTGAACCGCTTCTTTGCTCGCTTCGACGCCCAGAACAGCACTTGCCCGCTGAAGACCGCTCCCCCCCACACGAGCAGCCCCTGCGCCTCTCTGCCGACGGTGTGAGGAGGGCGCTTGCCGCTATTGATACCCGTAAGGCGGCGGGCCCTGACAACATCCCGGGTCGAGCGCTGAAGGACTGCGCTGGGGAGCTGTCGGGTGTCTTCACGGACATCTTTAACGTTTCCCTGCAGCAGGCCATCGTCCCCTCGTGTTTCAAGGCTGCCACCATCGTACCTGTGCCGAAGAAACCTGCACCGTCCTGCTTCAATGACTACCGCCCTGTGGCACTGACGCCCATCATCATGAAGTGCTTTGAGCGGCTGGTCATGGAGCACATCAAGTCCGCTCTCCCCCCCACCATTGACCCTTTCCAGTTTGCGTACCGTGCCAAGCGGTCCTCTGAGGATGCCATCTGCTCTGCCCTCCACTCGGCCCTCACCCACCTGGAGAGAAAGGACTCATCTGTGAGGTTGCTGTTTGTGGACTTCAGCTCTGCCTTCAACACCATTGTACCGCAGCGTCTCATCTGCAAACTCGACGAGCTGGGCCTCTGTACCTCCCTCTGCAACTGGGTACTGGACTTCCTCTGTCAGAGGCCTCAGGTGGTGCGTGTTGGCGACAAAATCTCCGCCAGCATCACGCTGAGCACGGGGGCCCCCCAGGGCTGCGTGATCAGTCCATTGCTCTTCACCCTGCTGACGCATGACTGCACTGCGACCTACAGCGACAACCGCATAGTGAAGTTTGCTGACGACACGACTCTGGTGGGTCTCATCACGAAGGGCGACGAGACTCGGTACAGGTCGGAAGTTGACCTTCTGACCACGTGGTGCAGGGACAACAACCTCCTGCTGAACGTCAATAAGACCAAGGAAATCATTGTTGACTTCCGGAAGGGTCACACAACACACCTGCCGCTGATCATCGACGGTGCTGTGGTGGAGAGGGTGAGCTGCACCAAGTTCCTGGAATGCACATCAGTGAGGACCTCTCCTGGTCCGCTAACACCTCGTCACTGGCAAAGAAAGCTCAGCGCCGCCTGTACTTCCTGCGGAAGCTCAGGCGTGCATGTGCTCCTCAGGCAGTCCTGTCTACATTCTACCGTGGCACCATTGAGAGCGTCCTCACCAGTTGCATCGCTGTCTGGGGTGGTAACTGCACTGAACAGAACTTGAAGGCCCTGCAGCGCATAGTGAATACGGCTGGTAAGATTATTGGTGCTTCGCTCCCCTCCCTGAAGGACATTTGCACCTCCCATCTCGCCCGCAAGGCAACCTCGATTGCCAGAGATGTGAGTCACACGGCTCACTCTTTGTTTGACCTTCTGCCCTCTGGGAAGAGGTACAGGAGCCTGCGCTCCCGCACCACCAGACTCGCCAACAGCTTCTTTCTTCAGGCTGTTAGGGCCCTGAACTCGCTACCCCCTTCTGCGTAGCATGCGGCACTGTTGCGCTATTTTCGGGAATGTCTGCTGTACGTGCACTTGCTCCTTTTTTTTTTTCTCCTGCTCCTCTTATTTATTTATATATTTATTGTTGTGTTATTTATTCATTATTTATTCAGCACGCTTTTGTTATACTTGTTTACTTGTTTGTCTGTTGTGAGCCATGTCTTGTCACCGTGGGATAGGGGGGAACGAAATTTCGGTTTCTTTGTGTGTCTTTGGCATGTGGAGAAATTGACAATAAAGCTGACTTTGACTTTGATTGTCTAACCCATTGAGGAATATCTTGATAGTTCTTAGAATCCGTGAATGTGAGACTAAATGGTAAATGGGCTGTATTTGTATACTGCAGAAAAAAACGGAAAACAACAAAAAATTATTTCAGGGGACATGCTCAGTAACACGTTTGCATTTGTCTCATGGCGCAGTGAAATGACGTATCATTTCAGCCTACGTGTCTCTCACTGGACCAATTTAAAAGTGCATGCACATTGACTTGCCACTCAAGATTAATTGTATTAATTTTCATAGTGAGTTAATTTGCAGAATAATTAATTAATCAATTAATCAATTAAGTGACATCCCTTATATCATGTTAATAACATAACGTTCTAACTCAATGTTGTTGATGTTTTTTTTTTTTTTTGCCAAAGTCAAATTTTTGCAGGAAATGACTCTCCATAGTCTAATGCAGATGTTTCAAAAATGCCTAAAAAAAAAGATGAGTTTGACAATTACGTTATTAGTGAGACTTTGAACAATTTCTCCCCATCCTCATCTAATTTCATAAGAAACTCACTGTGCTGAAGCGAGCCACTAGGTCAGGCGTGACTGGGTATCGCAGCTTGGTCTTGCGATAAAGTGGCTTCTTCTTAAAGTAGTTTACCAGCTCCACAAGGCTCTCAAACTCGGTTGTTGTGCCAAGCAAGTAAACACTGCCTTCCTTCTGGATCCGACAGTGTTTCACCTTACCATCACCTCTGAGAGACAGAATTGTAGTTTAGTACAAACTTGAGTTAATTAAGAAAATTCATTATTGGCATGCTGCACAACCTGAACGTGATTGCAAAAGAGTCTGGGTCTCCCTCTCTTTGTCGTATCAGGAAAGCTCCATCTCTTGGAATTTTCAACAAATAATCTTCAGCCTCACCTCTGCTCAAGTTTTTATAAAACCACCTAAAACAAAATACAAAAGAACATAAAGTAATTATGTTGTACACTTACATATTTTCCACATTTTATTGTAGAATAATAAAGTTCCAAGGAATACCCCTAAGAAACACAATATTTTCAGTTTTCTGTTAATGAAATGAAACTCTTCTAACTTGCTACGAGTACAGCAGGCAGGTTCTGCTCGACATCAGCGAAAGTGAGTTTTGTGGCGTTCTGGTCTTTGATGCGGAGACATTAAAGGCGCTTGGACTGCTCCGTCCTGGAGCGTGTCCGGACTCGCCTGCTATTCCTCCCCCGGTTGGAAAGCGTCGGAAGCGGTGTGCGAGGAGGCAGAAGAGGGGCAAGCGCGGAGGCGTCCGGGCCAGGCTGGCGGCCAACCCAGCTTGCCCGGCCGTGCCTTCCATTCTTCTGGCGAATGTTCGTTCGCTGGACAACAAGATGGATTACATTCGCCTGCTGAGATCTACGAACCGGACAGTGCGTAACTGCTGTGTGCTCGTGTTCACTGAGACTTGGTTGACTGTCAAAATTCCGGACTCTGCTGTGCATCTGGAGCGGTTAGCGTGCTATCGGGCGGACCATGCCATTGTGAGAGGGGGAAAGTCGCGAGGAGGTGGAATATGCGTCTACATCCGTGGTGAATGTTGCCTGGACTCTGTAGTTGTATGCAGGCACTGCTCGCCACTGGCGGAGTTTGTGATCATTAAGTGCCGTCCTTTTTACCTGCCGAGGGAATTTACCGCAATTCTGCTAGTCGCGGTATACATCCCGCCTTCCAACATCGAAGGCGACAGGATCGCGGCTCTTAGTGAACTGTACCAGGCTGTCAGTGAACAACAGACGGCGCACCCTGACGGTTTCACCATCTTTGCTGGGGACTTTAATCATACTAACCTGAAGTCTGTTTTTCCGAGGCTTCACCAGCATGTTAATTTTCCAACACGTGGTGACAGCTTCCCGGACCTGGTCTACTCTACACATAAAGGAGCTTTCAAGGCCGACCCCCTCCCCCATCTTGGACTTTCTGACCATCTCACTGTCATGCTTTTGCCCGCATACAGACAAAGGGTGAAAGCATCCAGGCCGGTTCACAAGCGGGTACGGGTGTGGCCTGAGGGTGCCTCTGATGCGCTTCGAGACTGCTTTGTCACTACTGACTGGGACATGTTTAAGCGGGCGGCCACTTGCAACGATCGGACAGACATAGAGGAGTATACTGACTCTGTTTCCTCTTACATCACAAAGTGCATTGATGATGTGACTCACTCGAAATCCATTATCACTTGGGCTAACTGGAAGCCATGGCCGACGGGGGCTGTCCTCAGGCTGCTGAGGGCCAGGGACAAAGCCTTCAGAGCGGGTGATGAGGCTGGCTTGAGGGCATCGAAGGCCGACCTGTCCCGGGGCATCAAGGAAGCGAAAAGGGCGTTCTCTTGCAAGATTCCCGCCCACTTCAAGGACAGCAGGGACGCACGGAGCCTTTGGCAGGGCATTCAGACCATCATGGACTACAAGCCCGCACCGCAGAGCTGTGAGGGCGACGTCCGTCTGCTCAACGATCTTAACCGCTTCTTTGCTCGCTTCGACGCTCAGAACAGCACTTGCCCGCTGAAGACCACTCCCCCTCCACACGAGCAGCCTCTGTGTCGACAGCGTGAGGAGGGCGCTTGCCGCTATCAACACCTGTAAGGCGGCGGGCCCTGACAACATCCCAGGTCGAGCGCTGAAGGACTGCGCTGGGGAGCTGACGGGTGTCTTCACGGACATCTTTAACATTTCCCTGCAGCAGGCCATCGTCGCTTCGTGTTTCAAGGCTGCCAGCATCGTACCTGTGCCGAAGAAGCTTGCTCTGTCCTGCTTCAATGACTATCGCCCCGTGGCACTGACGCCCATCATCATGAAGTGCATTGACCGGCTTATCATGGAGCACATCAGATCCATTCTCCCCCCCACCGTAGACCCCTTCCAGTTTGCGTACCAAGCCAAACGGTCCTCTGAGGATGCCATCTGCTCTGCCCTCCACTCGGCCCTCTCCCACCTGGAGAGTAGGGACTCGTATGTGAGATTGCTGTTTGTGAACTTCAGTTCTGCCTTCAACACCATTGTGCCACAAAGACTCATCTGCAAACTCGACAAGCTGGGCTTCAGTACCTATCTCTGCAAGTGGCTTCTGGACTTCCTCTGTCAGAGGCCTCAGGTGGTACGTGTTGGCGACAAAATCTCCGCCAGCATCACGCTGAGCACGGGGGCCCCCCAAGGCTGTGTGCTCAGTCCGCTGTTCTTCACCCTGCTCACGCATGACTGCACTGCGTCCTACAGCGACAACCGCATAGTGAAGTTTGCTGACGACACGACTCTGGTGGGTCTCATCACCAAGGGCGACGAGACTCAGTACAGGTTGGAGGTTGACCTTCTGACCGCGTGGTGCAGGGACAACAACCTCCTGCTGAACGTCAACAAGACCAAGGAAATTGTTGTTCACTTCCGGAAGGGTCATACCCAACACCTGCCGCTGACCATCAACGGTACAGTGGTGGAGAGGGTGAGCAGCACCAGATTCCTGGGGGTGCACATCAGTGAGGACCTCTCCTGGTCCGCCAACACCGCGTCACTGGCGAAGAAAGCTCAGCGCCTGTACTTCCTGCGGAAACTCAGGCGAGCAAGTGCTCCTCCGGCCGTCATGACTACATTCTACCGTGGCACCATTGAGAGCGTCCTCTCCAGTGGTATCGCTGTCTGGGGTGGTAGCTGCATTGAATACAACATGAACGCCCTGCAGCGCATAGTGAACGCGGCTGGTAAGATTATTGGTGCTTCACTCCCCTCCCTGAAGGGCATTTACACCTCCCATCTCGCCCGCAAGGCGACCACGATTGTGTGTGATGTGAGTCACCCCGCTCACTCCTTGTTTGATCTCTTGCCCTCTGGGAAGAGGTACAGGAGCCTGCGCTCCCGCACCGCCAGACTCACTAACAGCTTCATTCTCCAGGCTGTTAGGATCCTGAACTCTCTTCCCCCTTCTGCGTAGCGTCCTATGCTTATTTATTGTGTTATTTGTTTATTATTTATTCATCACTCTTATTTATTCATTGATTGTGCCTTCTTGTTTTATTTTCTTGTGTTGTTTACTTGTATGTACATTGTGAGCTATGTCTTGTCACCGTGGGATAGTGGGGACGTAATTTTGATCTCTTTGTGTGTCTTGGCATGTGAAGAAATTGACAATAAAGCAGACTTTGACTTTGACTTGACTTTTGACTTTGATGACTCATCAAATGTAAAAGTAAACTTGAATTTTCAAAAGGAGCAACATTTAACATCAGTCCTGGGATACGATAAGGGCGTGAAACGTGACAATGAGTCTAATAGCCCATGAAAGAGACTGGATATGGCACTTTTTTTCCAGTGAATGTAAAACGTCTCCATATCTTTGTTCAAACACCAGGTTTTTGGGATGTTTGACCAACATCAAATTTGACCAAATGTTTGACCAAGAAAAAAACAAAATAAAAATAAATCAATTAAGAAGATGTGGTTGGACAAGTGTGCACACCCATCTTATAAATAGCGACGTGTTAACTAGTTACATTCAAACTCATGTTAAATGGAAGTCAGCACATACCGTATTTGCCGGTGTATAAGTCGACTTGGTGTATAAGTCGACCCCCTAAAATCCGACGGAAATTTAGGATTTTATGATATATCCTTTGTATAAGTCGAGCTCAATTGTTGCATTATATTAAACTTCAAAATTCAATCAGAAATATGCGAAATCTATTGACGAAATGTGTTCAAATTCCGGGAGGCCGTGCGCATGCGCAGTGGCCGGAAATAGCTCCAGCCGAGCGGATCGGCTGTTTATAAGCACCGCGGAGGAGATCACGGAGCCTCATTCGACTTCCAGCGGCCGGCGAGCTCGCGCACGCCGCCCGGCACCACCGGGAGGCCGGAAATAGCTCCAAGCCGAGCGGATCGGCACTTTATAAGCACCGCGGAGGAGATCGCGGAGCCTCATTTGACTTCCAGCGGGCCGCGCACTCACGCACGCCGCCCGGCACATCCGGGAGGCCGTGCGCACGCGCCAAGTGGCCGAAAATAGCTCCCGCCGAGCGGATCTGCGTTTTATAAGCACCGCGGAGGAGATCGCGGAGCCTCATTCGACTTCCAGCGGCCGGCGAGCTCGCGCACGCCGCCTGGCACATCCGGGAGGCCGTGCGCACGCGCCAAGTTGCCGAAAATAGGTCCCGCCGAGCGGATCGGCACTTTATAAGCACAGCAGATGAAATCGCGGTGCCTCATTCGACTTCCAGCGGCCGGCGAGCTCGCGCACGCCGCCCGACACATCCGGGAGGCCGTGCGCACGCGCCAAGTGGCCGAAAATAGCTCCCGCAGCGCGGATCGGCTGTTGAAAGCATCGCGGATGAGATCGCGGAGCCTCATTCGACTTCCAGCGGCCGGCGAGCTCACGCACGCCGCCCGGCACATCCGGGAGGCCGTGCGCACGCGCCAAGTGGCCGAAAATAGCTCCCGCCGAGCGGATCGGCATTTTAGAAGCACCGCGGATGAAATCGCGGAGCCTCATTCGACTTCCAGCGGGCCGCGCACTCACGCACGCCACCCGGTTCAAATTTTCTAAGTGCCAACGGCTCTTGCGCCATAAAGAGTCCGCCTCGGCTGGTTCCCCATGTCGGCCAGAACAAGTGAAAATTCGGCCTCTTCCCCTGGAAGTCTGGCCAAGTTTGGCGAATATTTTCTAAGTGCCAACGACATTCATTTAGACATGGCAATTGAATGTTTACGTACCGGTAGTTATTGTCGTTGCTTGACGCACGATGACTCGCACATTCGCTCAATACCCAGTACTTCCCCCTAGCAGTCATCGTCGCTGCCTGGCTTTCGATGTCCGTTACTGAGGTGAGAATATTTGAAATTGTTGCTGAGGATGCGTGTTAATGCGACGAACGCTTTATAATGATTCAGTTTCTCGCTGTTTGATGAGCCTGACGGACGCACACCCACGCACGATGAGATGCATGAGAAACGGCCTTGGTTACCATCACATTTGAAGCGATGAATACGAAGTTAAAGTTAGTTAGTTTTATGACTCGGTGTATAAGTCAAGGTCGATTTTTTTCGGTCGATTTTGGATCGAAAACGGTCGACCAATACACCGGCAAATACGGTCACTGTTTAACGTGCCCCTGATTAATCCAAAATAAATTTTAGATGTTCTACTAGTGTTTTCTGGCTTTTTTTCTTTCTAGTAAAACCCTGAATATTCTTTTGATTTTTTTGTTCATAATTTCATCCACCTTCACTAAGGCCTCAGTTCCCTCTGAATTCTAGGAAAAACAGCCCCAAAGCCTGATAGTCACTATGTTTTACTGTAAATATGGCATTTTCTTAGCAACAAGCTGTGTTGTGTTTGTACCAAACGCACTGTTTGGAATCGGAGCCAAAAAACGTAACCCTGGTTTCATCAGACGATTGGCAAAATGTTTGCTCCAAACACTGCTTATCACCATAAGAACACCATACATACAGTGAAGCAAAGTAGTCAAATTAATGATGAAACTAATTTTGAAATGATTTATCTTGGTCTCCTTATTTATATATCACAAAACCTGGCATTTGAGTAGGCTTTTAGAGCCATTGCACATTACATATTCACAAAAAAATGCATCATTACTGTAATGGAGGTGATCAATAATTAATTAAACTTAGGGAGTATCGTTAAAATGAAAGAACAAACAGAAGTATTTTACATGTACATTTTGTTTTACTAAAATATAAGTTGATCGTGACGAACCCTTGCTGGAGATGTGGGTTTGGATGTGGTACTGCATCAGTAAGACGCAACTCAAAGTCTTGACAGCGCAGTGGGTTCTCTCTGTAGTGCTGTATCAGGGCATACACACTAGGAAATTGTACGTTGGCTGCCAGGTAGTAGTATGTGTTTTGTCCTTCTGAAAGAGAACGAATACGGCAGTGCTGGACTCTCCCGCTGCGCCTAAATAAATGTTGGTAGACAATAGACAAGAGATTAATGTTTGAAAAGCACTAAAATATATCCAGGCATTCCTCTCGAGTTGCTAATAAATGTCAACACTAACTATATAAGTCATCCCTGTTTTCGTTACACTTGTATCATAGCTGAATGTCTGATGTTTGCAGCAACACAATCAGCATCATAATCGCTAAAGAATTCAATGAGCTATAACAAACAGAGCCAAACCCAAACAACAGCTTTGGCATTTCGCTGCCAAAAAGAAGCATGCAAGTAAACCTATCCAGCATTTGCCGCGAGGATTATTTATCGCATTTTATCGTGTGAGCCAGATTCTACCAGTGGCCACAATATAATGTGAAATTCTACATACTCACAATATTGCAATATTATATTGTACCCAAAGAAATGAGGATGGATGGATGGATGGATGGATGGATGGATGGATGGATGGATGGATGGATGGATGGATGGATGGATGGATGGATGGATGGATGGATGGATGGATGGATGGATGGATGGATGGATGGATGGATGGATGGATGGATGGATGGATGGATGGATGGAGAACTCTACCAGAAGGAGAGGGTGAAATCCGTGGCAACAGCATCACTCTGTCGGACCAAAAAAGTACCATCTCTTCCTCTTGTTTTGGTACAGTAATCGTGAATCATTTGCTCTGCCATCAGACGACCCTTTTTAATGCCACCATGAAACCATGTTTCAGAACAATGGAAATCCTGGAACTGGGAAACAAACACATTGGTTCTTTACTTTAGTGATCTTGAATAGAATACATATATCAATTCTCAGTCAGTAGTTGAAAATGAAAAGAGATTATATGGTCCGTTGAAACACTCCTGCCTCAGCATTTTGTATGTTTTAAATTTTGGAAACGATTTTTACTGTTTATTCATTTCTTATCCAAACAGGCATGCATTTCTTTTCTTGTTTGCTAACATTTATGGTGAAGTCACTGTCAGTTTGTAAGCAGGAAACTATTCAACATCAAAAATGTTTTTACTACTGGAGTGATACCTAAAGGTAAGGAGAAGTGAGCTAGTGCTGAGACCAAGCAAGAAAGCTAGAGCCCATCTAGCCTGGCCAAGCGTTGGCCAGTTTTTTGCAATAAATCTGTATCCCACCACCATAAGGAAAATCATTCACATGGGTTTTCATGTGCTGGAGCTGCATCAGCTTTTCAGGTGCTGGAGCTGCTCATCCAGAGTTGAATTGTGTTTATATTGTTGTCAATTGGATGAATATTAACCAGGTTGAGCGGTGGCATATCTGCAATGTTGTTAGCCCTTAGCCTAGTTAGAAAGCCTCTTTGTCAACTCCATTACCATCTTAGAGTCTTAGCTGAACAGCTTTCACCCAGCGTAACGGGTCATATTAATAAGGAGCTAAGACTAATTACCTATCTTTCAATTTTGTTGATGGATTAGGTCTCTTTGACACGTGATTAGCTATGTAGCTTGAGCTATGACGTTATATCACCGTGACCTTTCTCTTGCTTCACTGGCTTTCCCTCCTCTATGTCTTTGCGCATACGTAGGAGTTGATCTCAGTTAAGACTGCAAGGTCACACAATATCACACAGGCTAGGCAGAGTCGCCCTCTTGCAGAAAGGCGGCCCAGAGTATAAGAATAGGAACTTTGGAGGTGGGGGTTAGACCTTCTTCTGCAATCTCGCAGAGAAAGCTCCACAGCTGTGTATCGATCTTTCTGGCATACATTAAATAGTTAACCTGAGAAGGCAGCCTCCTGGTAATAATAATTAGCATAGCGAGCATTAAAGATAAAGAACTGGGACAATATGTAACATTGTCTTGCTTATTCTGTTGTGTGTTTGGTAGATTGGCTTGGGGTGTGAAAATTGACTGCACATAAGAATATTAGTGGGTTTTCAATTTTACATTCAAAACAAATTTATTTTCCAACTGTAAACTTTACATTCCTTTACCTTCTTGAGGTCTTCCTTTTCCTCTTCATACTCTTCTGCATAGTACAGCATGTCATCAGACATGACACAGTAGTGCTTGTTCCACCGCTGAAAAAGGCATTTGAAAGTTGGGTTCAAAGATTCTGACAGTTTACACTGGCACATCATGGTACCTCAAAGGCTGAGCTCGTTAAAGCTTGTAAAATTGGATTTTGGCCTTAATTTAATATGAAACATTGCACTGTGGGGGAAAAGTGTGATTCCGCACGTCATGCAAGCTATTATGTGTCACACTCATCGGCGTTCATCGACTCAAAATAAAAGCCTTTGATACCATAGATCATAATATACACAGCTCAAAAAAATTAAAGGAACACTTTGAAAACATATCAGATGTCAATGGTGAAAAAAAAGTTGGATATCTATACTGATATGGACAGTTTCATGTCTCAGAAACAAAAGGATGCCACATCTTTTGATGGAAATAAAAGTTTTCAGCCTACAGATGGCTCAGTATATAGACACCCCAAAAATCAAAGTGAAAAAATGATGTGGCAGGCTCGTCCATTTTGCCTAAATTCAATTTCTGCAACTCAAAATTCTTTTCAATATCTTGTGTGGCCCCCATGAGCTTGTATGCATGCTTGACAACGTCACGGCATGCTCCTAATGAGACGATGGATGGTGTCTTGTGAGATGTCCTCCCAGATCTGTCTAAGGGCATCAGTAAGCTCCTGTAAAGTCTGAGGAGCAACCTGGCGGCGTCTGATGGACCGTGTTCTATCGGGTTTAGATCAGGTGATCGTGAGGGCCATTCAATTGTGTCAATTCCTTTATCCTCCAGATACTCTCTGCATACTCTTGCCACATGAGGCCGGGCATTGTTGTGGATCAGGAGGAACCCAGGACCTACTGCACCAGCGTAGGGTTTGACTATGGGTGCAAGGATTTCATCCCAAAACTTAATGGCTGTCAGACTGCCGTTCTCTAGCCTGTAGAGGTCTGTTCGTCCCTCCATGGAAATGCCTCCCCAGACCATCACTGACCCACCACTGAACCGGTCATGCTGAATGATGTTGCAGGCAGCATGGCGCTCTCCTTGGCATCTCCAGATCCTTTCACGTCTATCACAGGTGCTCAAGGTAAACCTGCTCTCATTTGTGAAAAGCACAGGGCGCCAGTGGCGGACTTGCCAATTCTTCTGTTCTATGGCAAATGCCAATCGAGCTCCACGGTGCTGAGCAATGAGCACAGGGCACACTGCAGGACGTTGTGCCCTGAGGCCACCTCGTGAAGTCTGTTTCTGACTGTTTGGGCAGAGACATTCACACCAGTAGCCTGCTGGAGGTCATTCTGTAGGGCTTGGGCAGTGCTCAACCTGTTCCTCCTTGCACAAAGTAGCAGATATCGGTCCTGCTGATGGAATGAGGACCGTCTACGGCCCCGTCCAGCTCTCCTAGAGTAACTGCCTGTCTCCTGGAATCTCCTCCATGCTCTGGACATTGTACTGGGAGACACATCAAATCTTCTTGCAACAGCACGCATGGATGTGCCATCCTGGAGGAGTTGGACAATCTGCGCAACTTCAGGAGGGTTAAGAAATCGCCTCATGCTCCCAGTCGTGATAATGACTCGAGCTAAAGCCAACACTTGTGGAAAAACAGTTAAAAAAAGATCAAGAGGGAGGAAATTGAAATGGCCTCCACCTGCAAAACCAGTCCTGTTTTGGGGACCATCTCGTTGTTGCCCCTCTACTGCACCTGTTGTTAATTCCATCAACACCAATGTAGCTGAAACTGATTAACAACCCCTTTTGCCACCTACCTGACCAAAACCTTATCAGAAAAGTCAAATTTAATTCATGCCATATCCTGATAAAAAACTGTTCCTTTATTTTTTTTGAGCAGTGTATTATAATTCACATACAAGAGAGATATGGTAAAAGAGGTTTGGCATAGTATATGTAAATTGGTAAAATGTTGCCTAGATGATAGAAATCCCTGTGTGCAGTTAAACAGAGTAAAGTCTCCGGTTTCCTCCCACATCCCCAAAACATGCATGGTAGGTCAATTGAGTACTCCATATTGGCCGTAGATGTTAAATTAGAGTGTGAATGGTTGTTTGTCTCTGTGTGTCCTGCGATTGGCTGGCAACCAGTTCAGGGTGTCCCTCACCTACTGGCTGATGACTGCTGGGAAAGGCTCAAGCACGCCTGCGACCCCCGTAAGTAAGAACCAACATAAAGAAAATGTCCGTCTCTGTCAAAGGTGTTAATTTATGGAATAATTATGAAAACCAATTGAAAAGGTGTGACTTACTACCTGTGTCCAAAAGTACATATAAAAATAAAGTGCACAAAAGATACACTGTAAATCAGATATAGATATGAATAATATACGTACTACACCTGATAAATCAAGTGAATCTATTATACAAGTGTAGATTCTTGATAAGATTATACAGGGTCCAGCAAAAGGATCTGACACATTTGTAGGTTTAATAAAATGAAAAGAAATTAAAGAAACAAAAAGTTGTTGTTTTCTTTTTCCGAAAAGTACATACATATAATACCATTTCGATTTGTTTTGTTTTGTTTCGTTTCATTTCATTTCATTTTCGTTTTCGAATAATGTTATTTTGTTTCGTTTCAGTTGCTCCATTTTTGCTCCTCTTATTTATTATGTTATTGTGTGAAGGCGATGGCCTTCACACATATGTTATTCTACACCATTCTCTATTATTATTATTGTGTGAAGGCGATGGCCTTCACACATATGTTATTCTACACCATTCTCTATTATTATTATTATTATTATTATTATATTTTATTCTCCACACTTTTTTGTCCCGCTTCTTCTTCCACATAATTCATCCGATTCACTCCGTTCCACTTTTGACGTATTCCAAATATTCACGAGATGAGCGCTTCCATTTTTCTCGTTCCGAAAATTTTCCGATTTCGCAAAATTCGCGAATTTACGACAAATTTTTCCCCATTCATTCTCAATGGCAGATTCGACATTTCACATTTACGTCATTCCCCTTTTAAATTCACCTCATTCAGCACATTCAAACCACATTCGGAATGATTCTCGACATTCCCAAAATTCCCAAATTCAAAAATTTCACGTTTTCACGTTAAAAATTCCGACAAAATTTCACGAAATTTCGTTTTTCACCTCTAATTTCTACATTTTTCGACCGATTCAACCCGTTCCAACTTCCAACTGTTCATCTTTTGCCTACCTATTCCACAACTTCCCACTTACAAAAAAATTCCAAATTTTCAAATTTGAAATTCAACCAAATTCTTTGTAATTTCGTTTTTCTACTCTAATTTCTACATTTTTCAACCGATTCAACCCATTCCAACTTTCAACTGTTCATCTTTTGCCTGCCTATTCCACAACTTCTCACATACCAAATATTCAAAATTTTCAAATTTGAAATTCAACCAAATTCTACAAAATTTTGTTTTTTTACTCTAACTTCTACGTTTTTCAACCGATTCAACCCATTCCAACTTTCAACTGTTCATCTTTTGCCTACCTATTCCACAACTTCCCGTTTACCAAAAATTCCAAATTTGAAATTCAACCAAATTTTTCAAAATTTCGTTTTTCTACTCTAATTTCTACATTTTTCAACCGATTCTACCCATACCAACTTTCAACTGTTCATCTTTTGCCTACCTATTCCACAACTTCCCACTTATCAAAAATTCCAAATTTGAAATTCAACCAAATTCTCCAAAATTTCGTTTTTCTAATCTAATTTCTACATTGTTCAACCGATTCAACCCATTCCAACTTTCAACTCTTCATCTTTTGCCTACCTATTCCACAACTTCCCACTCACCAAAAATTCCAGATTTGAAATTCAACCAAATTCTCCAACATTTTGTTTTTCTACTCTAATTTCTACATTGTTCAACCAATTCAACCCATTCCAACTTTCAACTCTTCATCTTTTGCCTACCTATTCCACAACTTCCGACTTACCAAAAATTCCAAATTTGAAATTCAAACAAATTTTTCAAAATTTTGTTTTTCTAGTCTAATTTCTACATTTTTCAACCGATTCTACCCATTCCAACTTTCAACTCTTCATCTTTAGCCTAACTATTCCACAACTTCCCACTTACCAAAAATTCCAAATTTGAAATTCAACCAAATTCTCCAACATTTTTTTTCTACTCTAATTTCTACATTGTTCAACCGATTCAACCCATTCCAACTTTCAACTGTTCATCTTTTGCCTACCTATTCTACAACTTCCAACTTACCAAAAATTCCAAATTTGAAATTCAACCAAATTCTCCAAAATTTCGTTTTCTACTCTCATTTCTACATTTCTCTACCGATTCAACCCATTCCAACTTTCAAGTATTCATATTTTGCCTACCTATTCCACAACTTCCCTTTACAAAAAATTCCAAATTTTCAAATTTGAAATTCAACCAAATTCTCCAAAAATTTGTTTTTCTACTCTAATTTCTACATTTTTCAACCGATTCAACCCATTCCAACTTTCAACTCTTCATCTTTTTCCTACCTATTCCCCAAATTCCCACTTACCATAAATTCCACATTTTCAGATTCAAAATTCAACCAAATCCTCCAAAATTCCACCAAATTCTCCAAAATTCCGTTTTTCACCTCTGTTTTCTACATTTCTCAAGTAATTCAACTCATTTCAACATCATTCGGCATCATTCCCCAAGAAGTGAGTCAAAGTCTTCGCCTTCACACGCAATTTCTCCAGAAATTGCATTTTCTAGTTATTATTATTATTATATTTTATTCTCCACACTTTTTTGTCCCGCTTCTTCTTCCACATAATTCATCCGATTCACTCCGTTCCACTTTTGACGTATTCCAAATATTCACGAGATGAGCGCTTCCATTTTTCTCGTTCCGAAAATTTTCCGATTTCGCAAAATTCGCGAATTTACGACAAATTTTTCCCCATTCATTCTCAATGGCAGATTCGACATTTCACATTTGCGTCATTCCCCTTTTAAATTCACCTCATTCAGCACATTCAAACCACATTCGGAATGATTCTCGACATTCCCAAAATTCCCAAATTCAAAAATTTCACGTTTTCACGTTAAAAATTCCGACAAAATTTCACGAAATTTCGTTTTTCACCTCTAATTTCTACATTTTTCGACCGATTCAACCCGTTCCAACTTCCAACTGTTCATCTTTTGCCTACCTATTCCACAACTTCCCACTTACAAAAAAATTCCAAATTTTCAAATTTGAAATTCAACCAAATTCTTCGTAATTTTGTTTTTCTACTCTAATTTCTACATTTTTCAACCGATTCAACCCATTCCAACTTTCAACTGTTCATCTTTTGCCTGCCTATTCCACAACTTCTCACATACCAAATATTCAAAATTTTCAAATTTGAAATTCAACCAAATTCTACAAAATTTTGTTTTTGTACTCTAACTTCTACGTTTTTCAACCGATTCAACCCATTCCAACTTTCAACTGTTCATCTTTTGCCTGCCTATTCCACAACTTCTCACCTACCAAAAACTCCAAATTTTTAAATTTGAAATTCAACCAAATTCTCCAAAATTTAGTTTTTCTACTCTAACTTCTATATTTTTCAACCGATTCAGCTCATTCCAACTTTCAACTGTTCATCTTTTGCCTCCCTTTTCCACTACTTCCCAGTTGCCAAAAATTCCAAATTTGAAATTCAACCAAATTTTTCTAAATTTCGTTTTTCTACTCTAATTTCTACATTTTTCAACCGATTCTACCCATTCCAACTTTCAACTGTTCATCTTTTGCCTACCTATTCCACAACGTCCCACTTACCAAAAATTCCAAATTTGAAATTCAACCAAATTTTCAAAAATTTCATTTTTCTACTCTCATTTCTACATTGTTCAACCGATTCAACCCATTCCAACTTTCAACTGTTCATCTTTTGCCTACCTATTCCACAACTTCCCGTTTACCAAAAATTCCAAATTTGAAATTCAACCAAATTTTTCAAAATTTCGTTTTTCTACTCTAATTTCTACATTTTTCAACCAATTCTACCCATTCCAACTTTCAACTGTTCATCTTTTGCCTACCTATTCCACGACTTCCCACTGATCAAAAATTCCAAATTTGAAATTCAACCAAATTCTCCAAATTTTCGTTTTTCTACTCTAATTTCTACATTTTTCAACTTATTCAATTCATTCCAACTTTCAACTGTTCATCTTTTGCCAACCTATTCCACAACTTCCCATTTGCCAAAAATTCCAAATTTGAAATTCAACCAAATTTTTCTAAATTTCGTTTTTCTACTCTAATTTCTACATTTTTCAACCGATTCTACCCATTCCAACTTTCAACTGTTCATCTTTTTTCTACCTATTCCACAACTTTCCACTTACCAAAAATTCCAAACTTTCAAATTTGAAATTCAACCAAATTCTCCAAAATTTAGTATTACACTTCTATTTTCCACATTTCTCAAGAAATTCAACTCATTTCAACATCATTCGGCATCATTCCCCAAGAAGTGATTCAAAGTCTTCGCCTTCACACGCAATTTCTCCAGAAATTGCATTTTCTAGTTTGTTTATTTATTATTTATTCATCGCTCTTATTTATTCATTGTTTGTGCCTTCTTGTTTTTACTTTTTGAATTGTTTACTTGTATGTATATTGTGTACTGTGTCTTGTCACCGTGGGATAGTGGGAAACGTAATTTCGATCTCTTTGTATGTCTTGGCATGTGAAGAAATTGACAATAAATCTGACTTTGACTTTTTTTTTTGACTTAACATGAATTGGACTGGTGAGCATCGCGCTTTCATTGTGGAAACGTTTTTCAAAAACGAACAGAGATGGGGACTCGAGTCGCTGTTTTGATGACTTGTAACTTGACTTGACAGAAAATGTAAAAACTTGACTCAACTTGGACTTGGAAGTTAAAGACTCGAGACTTGACTTGACTTGAGACACGATGACTTGAATGACTTCAGTGTTGTTTAGTTTATGTCTTCAGTTTGAATATAAAAATTAATAATACATTTAAAAAAATAATATCGATAACACGGTAGGAGCGCAGGTTGAGAATGGCGTTGTCATGATTGGATCACTACCCTGTCAATCAATCAGTCGTGCCCCCTCTACCTACCAAACGTGTTTATTGGAGAATCACGCCCCTATATATCAGACATGCGCAAACATGTCAGCGGGAGCAGTACCGCGAGTGATCACCTTCGGCTATCGCAATTACTTTTATGACGGCAAAAGACGGACAGCACAGTGTGAGATATGCAACAAAAACATTTCTGACAATGTTGAAAATTGAAGTTTATAGAGCTCTGGTGTCTCCAGATGTTACAGATGAAACATAAAATGTTTCTAATGCTCTTTGTGTTTCTTCTTTCAGATTTTTTTCAGATTATTTTTTCATATTTGCAACTCAAATGTGTCAGACACTGTCGGCAGACGTTCATTTGTTTAGATTGAGCTGTCAATAAATCATTGTATGAGGTAATTTCTTTTTTGTTTGATTCAATGGTGTATTTTACTGAATATCAGTAATTTCAGTGCAAATAAAAATTATTGTCATATATTTTAAACAGGTTAGACACATTGGACAATGAAGGTTACTTAAAGTTACTAATATATTGTCTTTTCACTACTAAAATCAGATTCTGCGGGTAAAATTGCAATAATAAGGTGACTTGACTTGGACTTGACCTATTTATGGCCTTGACTTGGACTTGACTTGACCTATTTAAGGACTTGACTTGCCCAAGAAAAAAATGACTTGGGACTTATTGAGACTTGAACGTTAATACTTGAGACTTACTTGAGACTTGCACATGTGTGACTTGGTCCCATCTCTGAAAACGAATCTGTAACTGCAACACAACGAGTGTTCCGTTTGTGCTTCAGACTTGGTAGACATGATCCCGTACCTGCTCGAACCTCTATCTTGTTATGGGTTACTAACTTCAGAGCCAGTGGATCAGCATTGAAACGAAAATCAATCGGCTGACCTCGCACTGCCAGAACTCCAGAAAACGTGGCAGCGGTAAGACCAAAATGACATTATTCGGAAACGAAAATGAAATGAAACGAAACAAAATGGCATTATATGTACTTTTCGAAAATGAAAAAAAAAGTTTTTTGTTTCTTTAATTTAATTGCATTTTATGAAACCTACAAATGTGTCGCATCGTTTTGCCAGACCCTGTACATAAAGACGTGCATACTGTCAAATCTACACTTATCAAACGTAAGTGACCCGACTTCTCCATTTAAAGGGCCAAACTCTCCTTTGTCCCTGCGCCGCTGTAATGCAGCTCTCATGGGGAGACGAGAGTTAAATAAGCCGGGGGTGAAGAGACTTGTCCGAATTGCTAACCACCTTTATTAAATTAATTCTGAAGGAATCAATCTAATCTTTTTTATGACGTCAATCTCAAACAAGCAACGCTCGTGTAGGGTAACTAAGGTCGAGACACGGCGTCAGAATGGCCGCGCCCTACTTGTGGCTCTATCCTGATTTGGGGCTTTTGTTAAATCTCGGATATATTTAGATGTCTTTGTTAAGACTTCAGGGATTCATTAATTTACACTAGCACACACTCGCCCTAGCTGAGTTTAAGATAACTATTTCGAACCAGATCTGACAATACCTGATGTTAAGGATTAAAGCTGTCTTCATTTTAAAAAGAATTGAGCGGATTTAAAGAATGACTATGATAGGGAAATTGCAGGAAATGGGGTCAAAATACTAAAAGTCCTGCCTAGCTACAAAAACAGATATGCTCAAACCTCATTGAATAAAGTACATAAGCAGACAAGTATATTCACATCTTAAATAAATAAAAGAAACATTTTAAGCATATAATTATACCTACACACCAAATCAATAAAGAAGACATAACTAGACATTTTTGATAAGTGGTGATGAGAAAGGTTTTTATAACTTTATGATCTGATATATTTCTGAGCACTTTGAAATAACAACTGACTTTTGATATATTGCCTAAATAGCTTAATGACCCTTAAGGAACTGTGTAATGCATGCCTGATGTTTTTTCTCTGAATCATGGACACGACCAGAGTCGTCTTGACCGTTCAGTACTTGATTGTATCTTATGTTTTGACTAATGCTAGACGCCAGTTTTTGATTACTACTGAACACACTGCACAGAGGGAAATAGTTTGCCTAACAAAGAAAAGATACGGTTGGAAGCATGATTAAACTAAGAATAAGCAAAGACATGATGTATCAAAAGAACAGCAATAGATTAATGATGTCACAGCCAAAAGCTAACATAATTTTGTACAAAATGACAAAATTAAAAGAATCCAGCAGTACGACAGTGTATGTCTAAGATTGGAGAAGAATGTTCACAGGAAGGTCACGTGGAGATAAAACCAGCAGGTGCCAGAAGGAGCCCCCCAAAGACTCGGCCAAAGATGATCGCCAAGGCCGAAAGACGGGATGGAAGACAACAGCCCCCCTCCACACACACACACCAACAGCCCCCCACCTCCACACCGAATCGCCCATAATCAGCACCACTCCCATGCAAGCAGACTCTGCTTCGAACTTGCCCCACCCCGAAGACTCATCGCCCATCAATCCCGGCCCACAATGTGCTACTGAATATAAAACTGATCTAACAACCTTGGACTTTGCCTTTTCTGAATGGAGACTTTCCGCTCTTGAAGGGCCCAGCGCTGTATTGCACTTTCCTGAAAACAGAGCTTTTTGAACAAGAATTGTGATTGAACTCAAGCAATCTGTCTAAGTCTAATTTCTGCTTCAGTGTCTTTGCATTTTCCTAAATCTGAAGAAATCAAACGAGCACGCAGTGAGTAAATTGGATAACAGGTGATTGGCAAAGGCTTTTGCCGTGAGGCGCAGATAACGCGCTCCCTAAATTGTGGACAGAATCCAGCAAAATAAAGAAAATTTAAAGTTCTAATTACTGCATACAAAACCATGCTCAACATAGTTAACACGAAATAATCGATAACCAAATTAAGGATTAAGAAGTAATTTAATGAATTAGCAAGAAAAAGAATTACAAGTCGAACAAACAACAATAATTCCACTCACCAATATCAGAGCAAAAGAGGAGACAAAAGGTCTAAAATGCTATTTGGTTGAACAAGTCGGGTGATCAGTTCTCCTTTGTTTCAAAATCTGAATTTTGTTTAAAAAGAGATGAGGAGATTAGCCAACGCCGTTACATTGGCGTCTTTTCCTTGATGCCAGAAGCGGCCATCTCCTCTACCTTCCTCGAAGTTTAAAATTTGACAAAGTGCAATTCGAAGCTTAAAATTTGACAAAGTCCAATTCGAAGACTGTAGAAATTCATCTTCGTAGATTTTGGTCCAATCTCAAAAAGAATGAAAAATCCATCTTCGTCTAAACAGCGTTCTTTACTCCGGGCAGCGTCAGGGCCATCACCCTGACCAGGAAGAGCCCTTTTCTCGTCCGAAGTCAAGCTTTTATAGGCTCGTCAGCTCCTCTGGCATTACCTCATTGGAGAGGAATGCATGACCTCTTTGGAATGTCTGGTATGCTAGGAATGCATGACCTCATCTGATATTTTAGTATTGCTGTCTCAGCTGATTTTTCAGCTGATATTTTAATGCTGTCTCAGCGGATTTTTCAGCTGATATGTGAGGGTTGTGCAATCTTCACCTGACTTTCAGCTGGGAACCACTGGTTGTCTTGGCAACCTTGGTCAAAACAGCAACCATTGCGCATGACTGTTCTCTGCAGCTGTTTCCTGTTTTGCTCATTCTTTCAGCCGATTATCACCACTAATATCACTATTAACCCTTAATGTCTCCTCTCAACTTAATACATTCATGTATAGATGGAAGAACAATGTTAAATACATGTTGGATATCGATTAAACATTGCAACATCAATAACACATACATCTTGTCTAGAAATGATCAACTTAACACATAATCATACTGAGCCATAATAATGTGTTCTTCTAACTTTAACATATATATAATGATATTGCTCAAACTGTTACAGATTAAAATGATGGCATAGCAAAATCATATTCTAAAATTGTGTGTTGCTACGTGTTCGAACAGGTCGTGTCCTCCCAGTTGCAAACAATTTAATTTATTAGATTTATTAGTTTCCATCCATCTCCTGGTGAAATTTGGAATTACTACATGTTTTAGAATTGCCAATTTGCCTGGGCCAAATCCAATACCCAATTACGGGCCATCTGAACTTACATGCCACTTGACAATACATACATACATACATACATACATACATACATACATACATACATACATACATACATACAGTGTATAAGGTTTTTGTTTATTTGCTTTCCTTTATAGCATGTATGATTGAAAGAATTTAAAAGCCACACTTATACCTGTGATTAAGAGGAGAGTATTTTGTCTCGTTTGTTTTTATGTTTAATTTTTGGATGATTTTGTTCATAAATAATGTAATACTGTAACAATTTATTGCAGCAATATATTGTTATATTGTAACAATTTATTGCAGTAATACACGGGGTAGGACTTGATAAGTTGTACTTCTATCTATCGGACCAGCTCAGTGGCCTAGTAGTAGAGTGTCCGCCCTGAGACTGGAAGGTTGTGGGTTCAAACCCCGGCCGGGTCATACCAGAGACTATAAAAATGGGACCCATTGCCTCCCTGCTTGACACTCAGCATTAAGGGTTGGAATTGGGGGGTTAGATCACCAAATGATTCCCGAGCGCGGCACCGCTGCTGCTCACTGCTCCCCTCTCCCCCAGGGGATGGATTAAAATCACATGGGGATGGGTTAAATGCAGAGGACAAATTTCACCACACCCAGATGTGTGTGTGACGATGATCATTGGGACTTTAACTTTTTAACTTTAACTTTACTCCTATTGAACATGTAAAGTGCGCACACATTAACTAATGATCTTACGTTTCTTTCTTGCAAATCTGCTTTTATATTCAACCAGTTAATCATTCAATCAACAAGATGATGAGTCTTCATTTGCCATTACAGTTAAGAGTGCTTTAACTGTTTTAATATTAACAATTTAAACTGGTTGTACTTGTACTTGCATGACAAAAACTAATTTAACTTAAAGTGTTGCCTGTGTACAGTGCACAGTTATTTAAGTTTTTATGATTCAGGCATAGAAAAAACTACCACTCCCATACATTAAGTAGAGCGAGAGAATTTATTAAATTCTTATTTTAAATATGGCTAAATGTTAAATGGCAACCAGTTGTTCGGAAAATCCCAGTCTATTTTTGAAGTGCCCACGGACCAGCTCATGAATCGCAGCACTGTTTGTACAATCCTTTCACTCCGAGATCCCTCCTTGTATGCCGACACAAGTGTGACATAAATCATTTTATGGTGTTCATTTAAAAAAAAAAAAAAAATATATATATATATATATATATATATATATATATATATATATATATATATATATATATATATATATATATATATATATATATATATACTCAAAGTACCTGGTTCACAGGATCCCACATCTCCAAGTCTCCTTGTTTCTGCCATGTTCTGAAATCTTTACTGGTGTCTCCCCCATCAACATTGAGCTTCTTGTGCTGCATATGCACAAATAGCAACATGGTATTGTCAGACAGAATTTCTTATAAAACTTTACCCCCCAACCGTACGCACGCACGCACGCACGCACGCACGCACGCAGGCAGGCAGGCAGGCAGGCAGGCACGCACGCACGCACGCACGCACGCAGGCAGGCAGGCAGGCAGGCAGGCAGGCAGGCACGCACACACACACACACACACACACACACGCACACACACACACACATTACTTTGAGAATGATTTTGCCCTTCAATTGTGTGGGTGACGGTAGCTGCTCAGCCATGTAATCAAAGGGCTCAAGAAGCAGTTTGTCTCCAAATACTTCTCGAAAGATGCGGGCCATGTGCCGTTGCTGCTCCAATGGGCAATGTTCTTCTATAGACAGAATGACTGGGAACCTGAAAAATGTGCAATCAAAAAGTGTTATTGTAAACTAAACATGACAATGTGTAAACTACACTGAGAAAAAAGTTTAAAGTAGTAGCACTGTTGTGTATGTGACGTCTGTGGACAAATTGGCTATCATCAGAGAAGGTATCTAACCTGCTTCCTGTGACCTATCTATCACAGTCACTTGATTTGCTTTTTTATTTTGTATTTTATTTGATCAGTTTGAGTCTGTCACACCTGTCTACTATGAAGGAAGTTGCTTCACAAATTAATCACAATTTGATTTATTGAAGTTGTCACTTCTTGCCTTTTCAACGAAATCGGGGATGTTATTGGATTTAAACGTTCGCTTGATTATAGACAGTCGTCGTGCTAAACGTGTTGTACCAAAATGTTTTAAACAGACTATGGTAAAAACTTTGATGTATAAAAACTAACCATCATTTTCTGAACCGCTTTTCCTCACGAGGGTTACAGGCATGCTAGAGCCTCTCCCAGCTGACCAATATACCTCATTTTTTTTTTAAAAAAAAGCTCTAATCCTTGACTTTCTTTAAAATGAAAAATAGGACGTGTTACTTGCAGTCTTTTTTTATATGCAAAAGGTATCCTTGTTATATTTAAATCTGATATGTTTTTACTAGTGCTGTCACGCAATTAAAAAAAATCTAATTAATGACAGTATTTGTCATTAATTAATCTCATTAATCACGGTTTATTCTCTGATCTGAAAAAGATCCCCATATAATGATTTTGGATTGTAGGACCTTACAAAATTGTTATGCATCACTAATCAGTTGAATACACCAAGATGAGAAGATTTGAAATTCACATATTTATTAGTGAAGTGTGCTTGATAAATAAAATCCTCAAGAAAAAAAGGTCAAACACATCAGCAAATTAATTAGGCCAGGTGCATTATTCAAAAACACTGAAATGAAATGTATTTTTAAACACTGTATATTGTACTTGTTTTTTGTATTTTTAAACACATTTTAAAGTCAAACTGATTTTCATAAACATTCTTTATTTAAATAAATAGGAAAATAAAGAATATAAATAAGTAAATATATTGTTACAATAACTGCACAAGACTTTTATGAACCTTTATTATAAATTTTCTTGTTTTTTTTAAACACTTTTTTTTTTTCAGTGGACCCTCAGTTTTTGAACGTCCCGGTTCTTGAACAAATCGGTATTCGAATAAAAAATTTGCGATTGTTTTGCTTCGGATGTCGGACGAAATTCGGTTGTCGAACCTCACGAGATGAGGCGAGAGGACCCAGATGCCAACTGACTCCGTTCGTTATTACTTTCTCGTTACTCTGAGGATTGCATCAACTCTAATCATGCCTTCAAAGGAAGTAAGTGGCAGCAGTAAAGCCATCCTAAAACACAAAGACGCTCCTTGAAAGCAATGCGACAGTGAGCGCCCGGCGCGCTGCGGTTGCGCGATCAGACTAAATTAAGCTCCCTACGCACTGAGATCCACTTAAATTTTGGAAAGTCCATTAGGACTTTAAAAATATTTTCTAAATTTTAGCGACCGCTCTATCACAATAATGCGACCAGCGCAGTGCAGTTGCGCGGTCGGCGGTGCGTTACAGTTGCGCGTTCGGCGGTGCGCTGCAGTTACGTGATTGGACAAAATTAAGCTCCCTGCGCACTCAGGTCCACTTAAATTTTGGAAAGTACATCAGGACTTTAAAAATATTTTCTAAATTACAGCGACGGCTTTGTCACAATAATGCGACCAGGGCGGTGCAGTTGCGCGGTCGTCGACGCACTACAGTTGCGCGTTCGGCGGTGCGCTGCAGTTGTGCAATCGGACAAAACTGCGCAAATGAAAAAATGCCTAAAAAAGGCGTTTTTTTTTTTTGCTTGGAACAGATTACTTTTTTCCTATTATTTGTAATGGGAAAACATGATTCGGAATTCAAACGATTCACTTCTCGAACAGCCTTCTGGAACGGATTGTGGTCGAAAAGCGAGGCTCCACTGTATTTTTAAACACTTTTGTAAAATGTTTAAAGTCAAACTGACTTGCAGAAACATTCTTATTTTTTTAAATAAATAAGAAAATAAATTCGAGTAAATATATTGTTACAATATCCACACAAGACTTTTATGAACCTTTCTTGAAGTGTAAACGTGTCTGGCTCCTCTCTGGCGTGCTGGCCGACTGACACCCCCCACCCGCAGCCCAGCCCGAGCGCATCCGCACTCTTAAGACTTTTATAATTTTTATACACTCTATTATACTTTTAAATACGTTATTATATTTTAAACACTTTTTTAAAAAAAATTGTGTCACAGCTCCGCTCTGCTCTTGCAGTGCTGAACGGCTGACGCGCCCCTGCAGCCCAGCGCGAGGCCATCCGCACAAGACATTTATAATTTTATTTTTAAACACTTTATTGTATTTTTAAACATTAAACATTTTTAAGTGTAAATGTGTCATGGCTCTGCTCTGCTCTTGTGGTGCTGACCGGCTGAAGCACCCCGGCAGCTCAGCGCGAGGGCATCCACACATTGCTCAAAGGCACGCCCTGCGCTTAGTGCTCATTGCTGGCCGCTGGCCGAAATCCTGGACGGCAGTGCGTTTTTCCTATGTGCGCGGTTGCGCTCACTGCCGTTGTCCCGACTGTTTCTGCACGGCTGAACATTTTTCCTTCGTGCGTGGCTCTGTCACGTCTCTGCTCTCGCCCTGCTGGCCAGCTCATGTGCCCTCCACGCTTGACCTCTGAGGCACGCGTCACCAATACGGAACTGCTAATCATAAATCCTCACAGTTTTGACTGTTTTGACACGCACGTTTGCCACCTGATTCTCGTTTGCCTGACCCGCTGTGTTACGAGATGCCCGCATGAAACGAGCTCGCTGGCCGACTCGTCATTTTAAAGTGTAAACATGCAACGGCTCCGCTCTGCTCTTGCCGTGCTGACCGGCTGCCGCGCCCCCGCTGCCCAGCGCGAGGGCATCCGCACAAGACTTCTATAATTTTATCTTTAAACACCATATTATACTTTTAAACACTTTGTTGTATCTTTAAATACTTTTTAAATGGCTTTAAAAAGCTTGCTATGCCCTTCTGCTTTGATGAGGCACGACGTGAGGTCACTGACCGGCTCGTCAGCTTGCCTTTAAGTCCTGCTCTGCCGGCATTCAAGACATCCTTGTTTCCTTTAAACTTTCCCCAAATAAAGAGCCCATGTTACATTTGTTTGTCCTGCCTCGTTTATGACAACAAAACAAAGCGCAAATCAGAGATGCTGCTGATTCTGCTGACACAAATGAAGTGGAGGAGTGGATACGTAGCAGGAAATTGCGATAAAGCCTGGTTGGAGCTGCTCTTACAGCTCTAAGCCAATCATCTGCAAGAATAGAGTTCACCATGTTCCCATTGGTCTCCTACCGGCCAATAGTGTGCCGTAAAGTCACACGGGCAGACAAAGCCCCGCGCTCCAAGTGACGGCCACGAAAAGCTGCGATGCACCCAATACAGTGCGGCAAAAAAGTATTTAGTCAGCCACCAATTGTGCAATTTCTCCCACTTGAAAGATGAGGGATGCCTGTAATTTTCATCATAGGTACACTTCAACTATGAGAGACAAAATTGAAAAAAATCCAGAAAATCACATTGTCTGATCTTTAAAGAATTTATTTGCAAATTATGGTGGAAAACAAGTATTTGGTCAATAATGGCCTCGATCTGGGGCTCCACGCAAGATCTCACCCCGTGGGGTCAAAATGATCACAAGAATGGTGAACAAAATAATTGAAGTGTACCTATGATGAAAATTACAGCCATCTCTCATCGTGTAAGTGGGAGAACTTGCACAATTGGTGGCTGATTAAATATTTTTTTGCCCTGCTGTATATCCGTAATATTTGTTTTCAGAAAAATCCGCGATGCACCAAGGCCGCGATAGGTGAACTATGTAGTAGCGAGGAACAGTGACATAGTATGTAAAAACATGCATAATATTATGAATTAATAGATAAATACATAAACAAATATATTGACAATATCAACATTGGACACGACAAAAACGACAAACAAAATAAGAGAGGAGAATAGATTCCCAGTAAATGCATGAAATGGAACTTACTCTGAGGTAACAAATGCATGCTGATTGATGGCTTTGACCACATCTTCAAACTTGATTTTGGTCGTCCTGGTCCAACCATGATAGATGATTGGTTCTCCAGGTCCTTCCCAGCAATCCACTGTATTGGAATACCATCCAAAGACACAAACATAAGAAACACAATTGGGAAAACAAATTTCGAATGGTCGAAGTATAGAATATACTGACATTCAACACAGCGACATCCCAGGCGCAGACAGCGCACATAAGCCTCTGTGGAAGACTCACTTCGAAGTTGGTCACCTGTCAGGTAGCTATATAAAAAAACAAAATGATGCAATTAAAATCTGGGTACTTGTCGATTGAACGAGAAAGGTAGTTAGGGGGGCGCTGTTGATCGATAGAGGAGACGTGTTTTACATAGATCGGACAACTTTAATTTTATTTACACACTAAGCATTTCAAAATCTGTGATAAGACACTGTAGGACAACGTCTGAATTTAACTCCAGCAGAAAAGAAATTATATTTAGAAAAGAAAATTTGATTTGCTATCCTCGGATGCGAATGACTCCACTATCCCAGAAGAGCAAAGAGACTGACCCTCCGAACCGTGAGATACTACTGGCTGCCATCGCTGCTCTCCGTGGCTAAATTGCCCAACTCAAAGATGATACATGCACCTCCATTGATGTACATATACAAAATGTGTGCACTGAACTGAGAACTGTGAAGGTTCATGCAGTCTTCTTTTTTCCGTTTACTATTTTAAATGGTTCTTTTGGTCAGACAGAAAAAGTTTTACCTTTCCTTTACACGTTTCGGCTACTCCCTGTACCCTTCCTCAGAAGCGTCAAGCGCTTCTGAAACATAAAGCAAATGTAAAATGTTTTCTGTTTGATGAAAAGAGCCATTTAAAATAGTGCTTGAAGACATCCTGCAAAAGGCTGCCATGACGAAACAACTTTGTGACAACCCTACAGCTGTGGCGAAACCAAGAGCGTTGTTCAACCATGCCAGGGAAATTAAAGGAGGCAAGTTTGGAGTCAGATATGGCCTGATTTAGCCTGCCCAACTAAACCGATACTTTCAGTACCAATTCGGTACCAACACGCAAAGAATACATCGATACCTGCTTTTTGTGGTACCTACTACCGAATATTTAACTTTTCACTTGACGAGCTGAGTCGATTCTTGCCGGCACATAAGTGGACAGTATACGCATGCGAGCAGCAGGAAGCAGCAGTCAACAGCGCCGAAGAAGCGAGCAGCACGGAGCAATAGTCAGCGACGCTGAAGAAGAAGAAAACATTCTGTCTTTCATAACAATGGCTTCAGCAAGTGGGAGTGGAAGACCAACACGCTGGCTTGTTGAGAAGCCAGGTCGCTCAAAGAGTCGTGTGTGGAAATATTTTGCATTCGAGGCGGATGCAACCAGAGTAGCGCAACGGGTGGGGTAGGGGGCTGAGAGCGCTGGAGTGGACGGCGGCAGTCAAAAAACCAAATCCCGGTCAATTTTGAAATTCCCCCGGGACAATTTTTTAGGTCTCAAAAGTAGGACATGTCTGAGAAAAAGAGGACGTCTGGTCACGCTAAAACGGAGCAATAATAGAGTCGAACGAGCCGGCGTGCAAAAAATGCTTGGGAGGTTTGAGGCTCCAAGCCATTGCTGCTCTTTTAAATGTATATTGTTGAATATTGTTATTTATTATTAGTTTTGCTTATTTTCGTAAATGTGACTCGAAGCCTC
This sequence comes from Syngnathus floridae, assembly GCF_059516105.1. NCBI lineage: Eukaryota > Metazoa > Chordata > Actinopteri > Syngnathiformes > Syngnathidae > Syngnathus > Syngnathus floridae. Next base: position 4,065,651 of record NC_142418.1, on the reverse strand, counting down.
CATGCCACTACTGCTCTGCTTATAATGTATAAAGTTTACTATACGGTTTAAGCCGTTTCAAATGAATTTGTGATTTTAAAATTAAGTGGATTCTGTTGTTTTGTTGTTTCTTTACTGTGGTAGCAAATTAGTATCGAGAATCGTGGTAAATCAAAGGTATTGGTACCGACTACTGAAATTCTGGTATCGTGACACCACCCGAGCAGGGGTGTCAAGCTCATTTTTGTTGCGAGCCGCATCATAGTCATAGTTTCTCTTGGAGGGCCATTACGACTGTCAACATCTTCTATATACATACAGTATAGGCTACACAACAAATTGATGAATAACTAGTTTTGAAATCAGAGAGTAGTAAAAACTGTTCAAATAATTTAAAAAGATGAATGGTAATAAAAATTGCTAGCAATATCTCTATTTTTAAAAAGTGAAGACAATCTCTAATTTTAGTAATGACACAAAGTTGATTAAAAATTTGTCTTCGCAGGCCACATAAAATGAAGTGGTGGGCCATATCTGGCCCCCGGGATTTGAATTTGACACCTATGATATTGTAGAGCAATAATGGTTATGTCACTGCAACGGAGAGGAACCCATCTTCCCACAGCGTTGTGTATGAGATGTTCATTGCTCTTCTGGCCAGTACAGTGGTACCTCTACTTACGAACACCTATACTTACTAACTTTTCAAGATATAATCCGGAGCATCCCGATTTTTTTGCATTTACTTACAAACCTATCTTCGAGTTCCAAACCAAGCTTTAATCTTTGAACAAATTAACAATAACGTATTTGCTGTATAATTCATTGTAGAATAGTATGAGACAGACTAAACTTGCATGGCAGCTGGATCGGCAAGAATACATGTACTGGTATGTAACCTCTCTCTTTTACTGACGTGTTGTGTGATGAATTGATCCAGTAATGGGACAAAGGGTTGTTCATGTCTTGGTTGTTAATCTCTGATAATCCATCATCCCACAGGCAGTTCTCTTTGGAAAACAGGAAACTGAGGAACTAGAAATCACATGGAGAAAGGACACAAAAAAATACAGTACAATACTTATGTATTGCATTTCAGAAATTAAATGATACAAATGAATAAAATTGTTGTGTTGATTCTCTTGAACATGTAAAAGAATACCTCACTGACTGTGAACTCAGGGTCGTTGGTTTTTCTCATGGTGTCATCAATGAAATTGGTCATCAACTCCCTAACCTTATTGAGATCACCAGCCCATGACTCCTTTGGGAGCAGAAAGCAACAATGCAATGTATTTAATTTTATGATCTATCTAAGACCTCTTCTAGTTATCACAAGTACAAAACTTTTTTTAGTTTTTATTGATTGTTTTGATGCAGCCTTCAACTCGAAATACACAGTCACAGTGGTCAAAATGACACACTTTGTTTGCAAAAGGCTTTACGTGTGCCAAAGCATTTAAAATATGGAACAAAAGCAAACTTTGCCTTCTAATAACTCAAATTTGACAAAAGTGTATGAGCACCTCCAATCAATTATTACACAATGTGTAACAAAATACAGCACTCGTGTGAATCAGAGCACCATTGCTTGTCATTGTAGCCTATGACTGTACAAAGCTTACATGCCAGTGCAGTTTGTAGTCAAATTTGCCCTCTTGCAAAAAATGCATCCAGAATCATATTTTCAATCTTTGATGAACGTTTTATTGATTACCGTATTTTTCGGAGTATAAATTGATTGATTGATTGATTGATTGATTGATTGATTGATTGATTGATTGATTGATTGATTGATTGATTGAAACCTTTATTGTCCCCTCTGGGGAAAATTAATTGTCAAACAGCTCGTGACATTTAAAAAAGAGGAAGACAAACAGAAAAAACAAAGTTCACAATGCAATAAATATAACACACTGCTGGTCCAATAACATGCAGTGCAAGCTGGTAGTTTACTAAAGTGCATCATGTGCAGATAAAAAGTCCCAAGTCTCTAGCTCCAGGTCTCCCCGCGCCTGCGGGCCTGATTGCAGAGTCGGAGTGCAGCTGGAATAAACGACTATCCAAATCTCTTTGTGCTCTGACGGGGAAGGACAAATCTGTAACTGAATTTGCTCCTCATCCCCGTCAGCTCGATGTGCAGTGGATGGGAGGGATTGGCCAACATGGCCGCCAGTTTTTTCCCCATCCTCTGTTGGACCACTGTCTCCACGCTGTCCAACCCAGTCCCCACCACTTAAATATGTTTTTTTCCTCTTTATGGTGCATTTTATGGCTGATGCGACTATTACTCCGGCGTGACTTTTGGTCTGAAAACTACGGTACATTCTTTTTTTTTCAGACTGTGGCTGACAAATGAAATGTTCACACAGAGAATACATAGAAATAAAAATAAAATCCATCACTGTGTGAAAGAGTAGGAACAAAATAATCTATAGTAGGCCTATACTATAAGAGTATAAGAGATCACAAGTGATACTCTTCTGTCTCTTCTTCTGAGCCATTCCAGCTATACCTCCACCTCACACACGGACTCCTCTTTCTCTGACCCCTTTACCTCTTACTCTAACTCTCATCTGCCTTATGACCTCCTCGATCCATGCTTGCAAAGAACAACACAGGCCTGAAGACTGATTGCAATTTGAAAAATGTTGTCAAGTGAAGAAAGGTGCTTTTAGTGATTGCATACTGATCAGGGAGTTTCTAAGAGTTCGGAGCATATGGCTTCTGTTATGTAACCACAGCTAAAACAATGGAGTTTTGACATCTTGAATGACATCTGTGTTAACTGTTTTGCAAAGAGTGGATACGTAGCATGACTGTGGGAGGCTGAGTTAAAGCGGAAAAGTTGGAACTGCTCTTACAGTTCAAAGCCAATTAGCGGCAAGGAAACAGATCAACATGTTCTCATTGGTCTCGTCTCCACCTGACTATAGTGTGCTGTAAAGTCATAAGGGCAGACAAAGCCCTGCGCTCCAAGTGACGCCGCAAAAAGACGCGATGCACCGAATATATCCGCAATATTTGTTTTCATACAACCCTGCGATGCACCGATGCCGCAATCGGTGAAGCGCGAAGGGGCGAGGGATCACTGTATTTATCAGAAAACCGTGTTTACACGAGTGCAGGCATACGCAACATTATGAATATGAAGAAAAATTTGAAGTTGAGATCCATTTTGAGATGCGTGTAAATTCCATCCGTCCGTCCGTCCGTCCGTCCATCCATCCATCCATCCATCCATCCATCCATCCATCTATCCATCCATCCATCTTCAACGCTATTTGCTTAACATGTTCAGGCTTGCTGGTGTAGCCTATTCCAGCTGACATCAGGCAGTAGGCGGGGGACACCCTGAACAACCAGTTCAGACAGTCACAGGGTACATAGACATAGACACAGTCACTGAGCAGGAATCAATACCACGCTGCCCGCACACAAGGCGGGTGAGTGTTGCCCTACACTAGGGGTCGGGAACCTATGGCTCGCAAGCCATATATGGCTTTTTTGGTGACTGCGTCTGGCTCGCGGACAAATCTGACATTTGTTTACACAATTGAAGTCATAAATAATTTGTTTTATTATCAAAGTAAAATATAGACCGACTGAAATCAAAATGTTAAATTAGCTTTCAAAATATAAAATATGATCACGTTTGCAATCCATCCCATTTGTTTTCTACCGCTTAAATCCACGATTGCGTCATATCAGTCAATCCCAGCTGCTCTTCGGTGTACAGACGCCAGGTCGGACAAAAAAAGCGCGATTTTTATTGGACAATACGGTGCCTATGGGGTCGTGAGAGGTAAAATTCCATCTGCTTTATTTAAAATTTCAGCTAGCTAGCTGGTGTGTGCCAGGCAAGGAAGAAAGATGGCGAAGAGACAAAAAGATGACGATTACCGAACATTTCAGAGTGAGTGGACCAAAGAATTCGCATTTGTGGAGAGAGGAGGCTCTGCAACGTGCCTCATATGCAATGACAAAATTGCATCAATGAAACGCTCCAATATCAAGCGCCACTTTGAGACACGACATGCTACATTTGCAACCAAATACCCAGCTGGGGACACCAGAAAAAAAGCGTGTGAAGAACTCCAGAGGAAGGTCCAAGCTAGTCAACAGCAACTCCGTGTATGGACCAGACAAGGTGACTTTAATTCAGCTAGTTTTGCTGGCGCATTAGCAATTGTGAGGAACGGAAAGCCATCCACTGATTGCGAGTATTTCAACATTTATGCTTGATGTGGCTAATGAACTTTTTGACGACTTCACGGAAAAAGAAAAGATATTCAAATGGGGTAAAAGACATGCCTCTGTCAGCAAGAACTGTTCACGATCGGGCCATTATGACTGATGAGAGCCTCAACGCCTGCATGAAGCTCAACCTCACCGCATGTCAACCGGACTACAAAGCCATCAGCAAAACGATGTAGCCCCAGAAGTCTCATTATTGGTGAGGGTTTTTTTCTAGGCTTCAATATAAAAACGTTATTAAAAAGAATACATTAGTACACTCAAAAAATCTATGATCTTAATTAAAATGCATGCATTTAATTGTATTTAGCCCATTGTTTTTTTTAAATGGTATGGCTCTCACGGGAAATTATTTTTAAAAAATGGGCATTTATGGCTCTGTCCGCCAAAAAGGTTCCCGACCCCTGCCCTACACCATCATCAACTCCATACAAATAGCAAGAGTTAGATATTCATTCAATCGTTCATCATCCAAACTGCTTATCTTCATAGAGCTCGTGGGCGGGTGGAGCCTATCCCAGTTGTCTGTTGGTGGTAGGCGTACTGGTCGCCAGCCCATTTGTAGTTTTATATTTTTGTGTGTGAATGTGTGTGTTCATGCGTGCATATTCATTCGTTCATTTGTTTTTTACGTTTATTTATTTACAAAGCACATGAGAGAGATTCAAGCAGCTGACGTACGTCGCCAACAAGTTTCCGTCTTTGTGAAACGGCAGAGCCCCGTGTGAGTTGAACCACTTTGACTGATTTTTTTTCATTTTTTAAAATTCATACGAGTACCTGTACTGGGTGCAACACGAGCATTATCTCATTCTTTCTGTTATGACCATCAGCTTGAGATCATACGTATATACTGTAAGGGTGGGAGCGTAGCTCGACCAGTAAACCGAGTACTTCACTTTTTGGTTGAGCTCCCTCTTCTTCAGCTTCTGAGGCAGAGGCCCATGGGCGACGCCCAGCAAACAGCCACACACTATCAAGCTCCACTTCTCGGCCCGGGTTCAGAGGGTGGCCTTGAAACCCATGTCTGGGCCAAGTAAACCATCATTCATTTACATTTGTCATTATGGTGTTCTGAGCTGTGTTTGTCTGGTCCCGTCTTATCTTCTAGGATCATTTGGACACAGTTATCGGTTATACAAAAGTGGCAGCTTAAAGAGGGGATCATTATTTGAAATAAAAATAATTATGCTGCAGAAAGTCTGAGAGGCTGGACAGTTAAGGCGACAGAGGATGGGACTTGGTTGTACATAGGGTGATGCTTTTCTGACTTCCTTTTCTGGATTTTGTGCTTGTGATGCCTTGGCATTATCAGAAACGTACTAAAATTGCTATCAGATTGTCAAGTCTACACTTCACACAAAATGCTTCAGTGATGATTGGGGATTGCTTTTGTATTAATCATATCTTATTTGTGTGGATTTTTTGATGCAACTTTCTAAGCACTCATACACAATTTCTGAGGGATAAAATTTAGCGGAGTGGGTTTGAGTTATTTGTCATTGTTCAAAGTGCAAAATTCACCATAAATTGACATTTGTCAGAGGATTGCATTTTCCAATTAACATCTGCTACTTGTCGACTGCACCAGACTTAAGATACATCATTATGTCAACAGTAGACTAAAAAGTCAGAAATAAATGTCCATTTTTATGAAAAAGGAACTTGATAAGCACAGAAATAAAAATATCTGCGTTCCATACCTTCTGATGGTAGATAAGAAATCGTTGGAAGTCATGAAGCAAAACTACTGAGGCATCAGGTTTATCTGTATTTCTGAAAAACAGAAGAGAGTGCACATAGTCAAACAGAGAATACACACAATCGCAGTGTAGTATCAGTTTATATTTGTGTTTGTTTACAAATCAGGGGTCACCAACCTTTTTGAAACTGAGAGCAACTTTTTGAGGACCAACTAATTCTGAAGAGCTACCAGCTTAACAAAGCAGACGATATTCAGGTTAAGGTCAAAATTCTGATTTCTGAAACATTCTGAATAACCCGTTGAAATTAGGGCTACACGATATTTATCAAACCGATACTTTATGCCAATTTTAAGAAAAATCATAGCATTTCCTATCAGTCTAATGATGCAAAATAGGTTGATATTTAAGCCGATATTGAAAGCCATATCAAATACATCAACGTCCAACCAGTCAAAGTCTCCTTGACTCTAAAAACAATATTCATTATGAATATTGAAACTGGAGTCATAAAAATTCCAAAGAACACTGTCCCATTCATTTGAATAGGAATGTGTCACATGCGGAATGGAACAGGGCGACCAAATGCAACTTAGACCGAGGTTTATTGAAGGGAAAAGGTTGGTGGAGGACCGAATGAGGGGAACAAACAGGCAGGAAAACATAGCAACGTACGGGCAGCAGAAAAGGACGGGAGCCAGATGTGCGAAGACGCAGACGGAGTGAACGGGGAACACGGGATAAACAGGCCAATCCGACTGCGAGTGACACGCAGACGGAACTTAAATACAAGACGGGTAACGAGGGGCAGGTGACGACGATTACAATTATTACTTGTAGGACACAGGCAGGGAGGGGGCGAGTGCACAGACGCGGGACAGAGACGCTAACGGACACCATGACAACAAACAATGTGACACGCGGGGATACGTACGAGGAAACGGCAAGGAGCGAAGACATGATAGAGTGGGATGTAAATGTGTACCGTATTGGCCCGAATATAAGACGACCCTGATTATAAGACGGCCCCCTCTTTTACAAGACTCAAGTTTGAAAAAAGACTTTTTGAACACCAAATTTTATTTTTATACAGAAAATAATTACAGTACATCTGAAACAAATGATTCTAACAATATATTCGAGAGAAAAAGCATGTTATTTTGCCTCATTCAAATCATGCAAAAACTGTCTGTCACATCTTGATATCTGAACATTTAAATATGTAAACTAAAGTGCAATCTCATTTGTAGATGAATGGCTTCTGGTTTTTGAAATGTAAATAAACCTACTGTTTCTCCATTTTCTGTTATCTCTTCTCTTATTTTCTTCTCTTTTCTTTCAAACCGCTTTTTTTTATTTTTCTTCTTCGTGCTGCTGCTAATTTTATTTTTATTCTTCGTGACAGGGGTTCGCTTTGCCCTGGGGAGTTAAGTTCAGCATTCGCTTTAAAGATAGCTGGTGCCATCTAGCCTTGTGAATGGGTATTGTCAGGAAGGAGTTGAGCCAGGGCGACCAAATGCAGCTTGAACCAGGATTTATCCATCCATCCATCCATCTTCTTCCGCTTATCCGGGGTCGGGTCGCGGGGGCAGCAGCTTTAGGAGGGACTCCCAGACTTCCCTCTCCCCAGCCACTTCATCCAGCTCATCCCGGGGGATCCCAAGGCGTTCCCAGGCCAGCTGAGAGACATAGTCTCTCCAGCGCGTCCTGGGTCGTCCCCGGGGTCTCCTACCGGTGGGACATGCCCGGAACACCTCCCCAGGGAGGCGTCCAGGAGGCATCCTGATAAGATGCCCGAGCCACCTCATCTGGCTCCTCTCAACGTGGAGGAGTAGCGACTCTACTCCGAGTCTCTCCCGGATGACCGAGCTTCTCACCCTATCTCTAAGGGAGAGCCCGGACATCCTGCGGAGAAAACTCATTTCGGCCGCTTGTATCCGAGATCTCGTTCTTTCGGTCACGACCCATAGCTCGTGACCATAGGTGAGGGTAGGAGCGTAAATCGACCGGTAAATTGAGAGCTTTGCCTTTTGGCTCAGCTCTCTCTTCACCACAACGGACCGGTACAGGGTCCGCATTACTGCCGACGCTGCACCGATCCGCCTGTCGATCTCACGCTCCATCCTCCCCTCACTCGTGAACAAGACTCCAAGATACTTGAACTCCTCCACTTGGGGCAGGATCTCATCCCCGATCCGGAGAGGGCATTCCACCCTTTTCCGATCGAGGACCATGGACTCGGATTTGGAGGAGCTGACCCTCATCCCGACCGCTTCACACTCGGCTGCGAATCGTTCCAGCGAGAGCTGGAGATCACGGCCTGAAGAAGCCAACAGCACCACGTCATCTGCAAAAAGCAGAGACGCGATGCTGAGGTCCCCAAACCGGACCCCCTCAACGCCTCGGCTGCGCCTAGAAATTCTGTCCATAAAAATTATGAACAGAATCGGTGACAAAGGGCAGCCTTGGCGGAGTCCAACCCTCACTGGGAACGAATCCGTCTTACTGCCGGAAATGCGGACCAGACTCTGGCATCGGTGATACAGGGACCGAACCGCCCTTATCAGTTGGCTCGGCACCCCGTACTCCCGAAGCACCCTCCACAGAACCTCCCGAGGGACACGGTCGAACGCCTTCTCCAAGTCCACAAAACACATGTGGACTGGTTGGGCGAACTCCCATGCACCCTCGAGGATCCTGCCGAGGGTGTAGAGCTGGTCCACTGTTCCACGGCCAGGACGAAAGCCACACTGCTCCTCCTGAATCCGAGGTTCGACCTCCCGACGGACCCTCCTCTCCAGCACCCCTGAATAGACCTTACCAGGGAGGCTGAGGAGTGTGATTCCCCTGTAATTGGAACACACCCTCCGGTCCCCCTTCTTAAAGAGGGGAACCACCACCCCAGTCTGCCAATCCAGAGGCACTGTCCCCGATGTCCACGCAACGTTGTAGAGACGTGTCAGCCATGACAGCCCCACAACATCCAGAGCCTTTAAGAACTCCGGGCGGATCTCATCCACCCCCGGGGCCTTGCCACCGAGGAGTTTTTTGACTACCTCAGTGACTTCGACCCCAGAGATTGGAGAATCCGCCTCAGAGTCTCCAGGCCCTGCTTCCTCAATGGAAGGCGTGTAGGTGGAATTGAGGAGGTCTTCGAAGTACTCTCCCCACCGACTCACGACGTCCCGAGTCGAGGTCAACAGTGTTGACGTTGCACTGCTTCCCCCTCCTGAGACGCCGGATGGTGGACCAGAATTTCCTCGAAGCCGTCCGAAAGTCATTCTCCATGGCCTCACCGAACTCCTCCCACGCCCGGGTTTTTGCCTCAGCAACCGCCGAAGCCGCGTTCCGCTTGGCCATCCGGTACCTGTCAGCTGCCTCCGGAGTCCCGCAGGCCAAAACGGCCCGATAGGACTCCTTCTTCAGCTTGACGGCATCCCTTACCGCCGGTGTCCACCAGCGGGTTCGGGGATTGCCGCCACGACAGGCACCAACGACCTTACGGCCACAGCTCCGGTCGGCCGCCTCAACAATGGAGGCGCGGAACATGGTCCACTCAGACTCAATGTCCCCCGCCTCCCCCGGGACGTGGGAAAAGCTCTGCCAGAGGTGGGAGTTGAAGCTCTTCCTGACAGGAGATTCTGCCAGACGTTCCCAGCAGACCCTCACAGAGCGTTTGGGTCTGCCAGGTCGGACCGGCATCTTCCCCCACCATCGGAGCCAACCCACCACCAGGTGGTGATCAGTCGACAGCTCCGCCCCTCTCTTCACCCGAGTGTCCAAAACATGCGGCCGCAAATCCGATGACACGACTACAAAGTCGATCATCGAACTGCGGCCTAGGGTGTCCTGGTGCCAAGTGCACACATGGACACCCTTATGTTTGAACATGGTGTTCATTATTGAAAATCCGTGTCGAGCACAGAAGTCCAACAATAGAACACCGCTCGGGTTCAGATCAGGGGGGCCGTTCCTCCCAATCACGCCCTTCCAGGTCTCACTGTCATTGCCCACGTGAGCATTGAAGTCACCCAGTAGAACGATAGAGTCCCCAGAAGGAGCGCTCTCCAGCACTTCTTCCAGGGACCCCAAGAAGGGTGGGTACTCTGAGCTGCTGTTTGGTGCATAGACACAAACAACAGTCAGGACCCGTCCCCCCACCCGAAGGCGGAGGGAGGCTACCCTCTCGTTCACCGGGGTGAACCCCAATGTGCAGGCGCCCAGCCGGGGGGCAATAAGTATACCCACACCTGCTCGACGCCTCCCACCGTGGGCAACTCCAGAGTGGAAGAGAGTCCAGCCCCTCTCGAGAGGGCTTGTACCGGAACCCAAACTGTGTGTGGAGGCTAGTCCGACTATATCTAGTCGGAATCTTTCTGCCTCGCACACCAGCTCGGGCTCCTTTCCAGCCAGAGAGGTGACATTCCATGTCCCAAGAGCCAGCTTCTGCAGCCGGGGATCAGACCGCCAAGGTCCCTGCCTTTGGCTGCCGCCCAGCTCACATTGCACCCGACCTCTTCGGCCCCTCCCACAGGTGGTGAGCCCATGGGAAGGGGGACCCACGTTTCCATTTCGGGCTATGCCCGGCCGGGCCCCATGGGCGAAGGCCCGGCCACCAGACGCTCGCCTTCGAGCCCCGCCTCCAGGCCTGGCTCCAGAGGGAGGCCCCGGTGACCCGCGTCCGGGCGAGGGAAAACAAAGTCCATTTATGGTTTTCATCATAAGGGGCTTGGGTGAGCCGTGCTTTGTCTGACCCCTCACCTAGGACCCGTTTGCCATGGGTGACCCTACCAGGGGCATGAAGCCCCCGACAACATGGCTCCTAGGATCATAGGGGCACGCAAACCCCTCCACCACGATAAGGTGACGACTCGCGGAGGGGTGAACCAGGATTTATTGCAGGGAAAAGGAGTTGGAAGGGAGGCAGGTGGGGAACCGACGACACAGACGGGAGGAAGACTCACGGCCAGCAAAACAGACAGACTGACCGACATGAAGTCCCCTTGGACAAGGTTAAAATTCTGACCGTGAGCCTTCAGACAGACCGGGGGAAAACCAGATGACACGAACAGGAACACTGGGCACGAACAGGAATGGACACAACAGTAGACACCGACAGGGAGAAACACACGGGCAGGGCTTAAATACACAGGGTAACAAGAGGAAGCAGGTGACAGACATTACGGTAACGAAAGGGGTGTGGCCGAGCGAAGTGCAGGCCGAGCGCGCTGTGGCACGGGCGTGACAGGTATAATGTCTAGACCCTGAATGTAAGACGACCCCCACTTTTTCAGTCTTATTTCAATGCAAAAAACACCGTCTTATATTCGGGCCAATACGGTAATTGTTTTAAGCTGCAACAACAGATATATTTGTAAGTATCGCCATCCAAAGCAGCTACGCCTCCCCTGCCATCATGAAAAGGGGAAAAACAAATTCAATCATTTTTATCATAGTCATTGCCCTTTTAATTTCAAAGGTTTTGTATCGTTTTGAACCAAAATCGCTGAATTTTTATAGTTATTTTAAAACCGAAGATGATTCGTGCGAAGGAGCCAACTTCCTGTCTAGACTCTTCTGAGGATTGCGTAATCACACGGCTAGTCACTAGATATATCAAATAAATGTAATATAAACAACAATTTTAACGAACCATCCATGTCACTACAAATCATTAAATCCATCGGAATATTCATCCTCTGTGTTAAAAAACAACAACAACAAACCAACTGTTGATTCCGGACCTACGTGCGCCTCTGACGTCAGCCTCGTCGTCAGCCTTGTCGTCAGTTGGGGCTCCAATTATTCCACAGATCTACGTATATAACAATATTGTAGCGTTACCAAAGTACCAGGCAAGACGTGGGTTTGGTAACCGGCTCTTTATTTCACAAAACGAGCTCAACATATGAGCCACCACACACAAGCGCCCTGGATCGCTCTTCCCGTCTTCCCCCCCCCTTCGCGGCCTCGCTCGACAATCGGAAACTACTGAAGTCTAACAACATACACGTTGCTACTCTAAATAAACTATATGTCAAATAACATAAATAACAAGTTTATCGAACCATCTGTGTAACTCCAAATCATTAAATCTCCTGACTCAAGAAGTCAGTGAATGGAAGTCATTGTCAGTGAGGCTCCAATTATTCCACAGCCACACTGCGCCCTCATGCAGTTTAAGTGATGAAGTGATCAACTATACTAGTAAGTAAGTAATGTGTTAATTATCAAGTAAAAATTTGTGAAACATTTCACATATAAGTCGCTCCTGAGTATAAGTCGCCCCCCAGCCAAACTATGAAAAAAAAAAAAAACGCGACTTATAGTCCGAAAAATATGGTATATACAGTACAACACACTTACTTGTTTGTCTACTGTGCTCAATGGTGACATACATTTTTTTTTCATCAAAGTATGAATGAATGTCAATTATGAAAGTGTATATATATATATATATATATATATTTGTTTTTCTCATATTGTGCATCAATAGACAAAATGCCTGAGTGAACAGTTGCTCTTGCATTTAAATACCCCAATTTGAACGACACAAATAGACCTAATTTCCCCTATAATTTTCTCCCATCAATGAAACATTATATTCATGTCACACAGCACAGGAATAAAACAGCCGGTTTTCTCCTTGCTCCAAAAGTCTGCTTTTTCATTGTCTCTCAGCATGTTTACCTCTGCTTGCGTATTTCTGGCGAGACAGCTAGATATACGGACTTTATCTACACATGCAGTATACGTATGTGTCTGTATGACCACTGTGTTATTGTTGCTGTACAAACAGAAAATAATATGAAAACGCTGTGAAGAAATCGATGTACCCAGAAGAAACCCACGCAGGGATTTTATGCAAACTCGACACAGGAAGGCCAGATCGAACCCACACCTCTGAACTGTGAAGCAGACATTCTGACCGGTGTGTCACCATGCAAACCGATAAAAACCTATTTAAGCCTCAAGTCGGGGGTCACAACCAACTTGGTGGGTGGGCACGCCCCCTATGGCCTCCCTTTGGTGATGGGTCTACTCTAAGGAAGTCACAATCTCCCAACACTGGTGAGCTGATTGCTATATAAGTAGCTCTTAGCCCAAACATGTGGTTGAGGATGACCAGAGACCCATGGGCACCATGTTGATGACCCCTGATTTGGATATGTAAGATAGTTTTACTTGCTGTTAATTGAAAGAAAGACAACAGGCGCTTACCCCAAAATAAAAGCACAATCCTTTTTGAATTCTTCAAGAATCTGAGTGAAGATTAAATCAAAATACTGCATAAATATGCTGTACAGTACAAGTGATGCAAAAAACAGCGATTTGTGATCCTACTTACCTCATTTTGTTCAAACATTATCAGGTTGTACAATTTGTGAAACTGCTCAAAATCCAAGCGCTCATGTTTTCCTCCCACTTCCTGTAAAAGGAGAGCATAAATAAGCACTAATGACTGTGTATTACAGGAGGCATCAATCAATTTTCTATATGCAGTATCCTGGTTGGGGTATTGCTGTGTGGAGTATACCCAAGCTGAATTTGGGCAAGAGGTGAGATATAGTATACCCTGGACAGGTCCTACCATATTTACGCATGTTCGGAAGAAATTCTACTTTTATTCTGTTACATTGAGCTACGTTCTACTTGCTATGTCTATTTTTATTCAGAGCAGCGCATATCCTGCAACTTGTGGAGGTGTGTGAGAGGAGGATCACACTTTCTGAAAATCTTAGCGATGATTCATATATATTCTATATTTTGACTCTTAAATGTTTTTAACTTCTTTTTTTTCTCACTCGTATTTGTTCTTTTTTAATTGTCTTAAATTATGACTGATATATACTGGAATTTCCCCGTATGGGACAAATGGGAATATCTTATCCACAAAGAAGCCAAGTTTTTAAAGTGACACGTTAAGAAAGATAGAGTCCAGCTATATTGTGACTCCAGTGAGTGAGTAAGGCGGCGCAAATACCCCGTAAAACAAGGAGCTGTCCCACATGTGGGACACTGGAACGCTAAAGGTTTTGTGGCTGTTTCGTTTTCTGCACATGCTCTATTATACAAGGATGTTGTTTTTTTTTTTATGACAGAAACTACAGTACTTGTATGTGCGTCTGATGTCGTGCAACCCACCGGAGATACACAAGCAAATTTAAACAACGAAAGAGCCAAAGTCATATGCAGCACACAACCACACTTTCAGAGCGAGGAAGAAAGCCAATGCTTTATTACCTTGTTAGTGTGGTGAAAGACATGTTTACGTCTATTATTGACAGTAGAAAGTGAGACATGTAAATGATGTCTATTTAGGTCATGATGTTGTCATTGTTAATAGTGATGTACTCCATCCTATTGATCACATTTACCATGTGTTAACGGGGCAACGGTTTCACAAGCCAAAATGTTTACTTTAACCCGAATATTGCAACAATATGTAAATACAGTCATTGTAGCGTTGTCACAGAGGGATCTTTGGGTGGCAACAGTCATGTCTCAGTATCTGGCATGTACGTATTGTCATGTATTGCATTGCGAAATGACTCAGGGCAATTGTCAAGCTAGAAATAAACTGTTTAATGAAAACAAAAAGGATTACTGTTGGCCATAATCATGCCGAAACAACAACGCTAAAAGGTGCATAGCTTACGGTGTTCTTTTTTCCTTTCCTCTCCCCGCCCTCCAACATTCTCTCTCTTGTTACCCTCACAGAATTCCCAAACCATAGCAAACCACAGAATTTATGAAATATATGCAATGATTGCTACACTATGAAAGTACACATTGACAGTCAGTCAATGAAGCCCAGATTTGTTTACTCGCTGTTGGCCTCTGATCTACATCCTAGCAGGGAGACAAAATACAAAAATACTCGTTAGCTTAGTGCTTGCTAGAAGCTGGTATAACGCAAGTGGATTGATTCAAAATTGGTAAAAAAAAAAACATCCAGGTTTCTGCCATTGACTATGGTACACCGAGGTATCCTGGGGGTTAACGTGAGTAAACTAAAAAGGAACCTTTACGTAAGTTGCTGGTTTTAGATTTTCATGAAATTGAATGTGAATGAAGACTAAAATAGATAAACAAATAAACAAACAAACAAATAAATAAATAAATACAAATAAAAAAATAATACCAGAAATTTGTCTTTCAGAGAGCGTATACTGGTGGGCTTGTAGTTTAGCAAAGGAAGAAGGGTCTTCAGCTCCTTCATGGATATGCTGAAATTACATGAAAAAAAAATGTACAGTCAAAGTTTACAGTATAAATAAGCAGATAAATCAAGTAAATAAAGGGCCTGTAGAGGAGGTGTACCTGTTTGTCTTTGTCTGGTTGACAGAATACATCTTCTTTCTGAGCCAGCTTGAAACAAAATCGAAACTTACTTGATAAGCCTGTATACTGTACTATATCTACATATTGTGTGATTATAGGAGTGTGTTTGTGTGTACGATTACCTCTCAATAAGAATTGGAGTCGGAGCAGTCAGTGTTTCTTGAACTAACATTTCAAGTCCAATCAACCATTTTTGCGCTTCCTCCACAGAATCAGCTAAGAAAACAGCATTATTAATTAATTATTAATAGTACAGTCAGTCCTAAAATCAGATGTTTTTTTTTTTTCTCAATATCTTGAATTTTGTGGTTTTTTGCCCCCATGTCTTGCGTGTGTGTGTGCGTGTGTGTATGTGTGGAGGGTGTGTGTGTGTGTGTGTGTGTGTATATATATATATATATATATATATATATATATATATATATATATATATATATATATATATGTATATATATATATAAACCGTGTTTTTCGGACAATAAGTTGCATCAGCCATAAAATGCACAATAAAGTGAAAAAAAAACATGTAAATTGCACCGGAGTATAAGTCGCATTTTGGGGTAAATTTATTCGACAAAATCCAACACCAAGAACAGACAAGCACGAGCAACAACAGGCTAAACGATACGGTATGCTGCCATGACATAAACACAAACGAAGAGCTGAGAACGGGCCTGACATAACATTAACAGTTATCCAAATAACTAGAACATAAATAACACGTTTATAAAACCATCTGTCACTCCAAATCATTAAATCCATCGATCGTCCTTTATGTCGCGTGTGCGCTGCGCCGCCAGACTCATCGTCAGTTGCAGTTCAAATTACTCCACAGGCCCATATAACGATATATAAATGATATATCAAAAACTATTATATAAACAACAATATCAAACCATCTGTGTTACTGCAAATCATTAAATCCATCGATCGTCCTTTTTGGAATCAACGCCGTGTGCGCCGCGTCGCTAACGTCGGAGCAGTTCAAATTACTCCACAGGCCCATATAATGATATATAAAGTATACAGTGGAGCCTCGGTTTTCGAATGTCCCAGTTCTCGAACAAATCGGTATTCGAACAAAAAATTCGAGATTTTTTTTGCTTCGGATGTCAGACGAAATTTTGGTTGTCAAACCTCGCGAGATGAGCCGAGAGGACCCGCATGCCAACTGACTCAGTTCGTTATTACATTCTCGTTACGCTGAGGATTACATCAACTCTAATCACGCCTCCAAAGGAAGCAGTGGGAGCAGTAAAGCTGATCATGGCGAAAAGAGGAAAGTAGTGCGCAAAACGGTTGAATTTAAAAAAGACATAATCGCAAAATATGAGTCCGGTGTACGTGTGTTAGAGTTGGCGCGGGAGTTTTGCATGGCAAAATCGACAATAAGCTCGATCCTGAAAAACAAAGACGCTTTTAAAGAAAGTGATGTTGCGAGAGGGCCGACTGTAATTACCTTTATGAAATTAAGAATGTTTTTGCTGTTTTCTTTCACTTGATCTTTGAAATGTTGTCTTTCATTGGTAAAAAATAAAAAAAAATGTTTTGATGTGCTTTTTTCCCTCACAATTTAAAAATATATCTTTTACTATTAGAATGAAACACACAAGCGAGTTGCTACAGATACGGCAATACATTCCCCAGCCTAGCCTACTCTATTAATTCAGTTTATTATTCATATTATTTATTTATACATTACCTACTCACTTATTTATGCAGTTTATGGTGTAAAATAATGGAAAAATGCTTTAAAAAAGGTTTTTTTTTACTTGGAACGGGTTAAATATTTTTCCATTATTTGTAATGGGAAAACATGATT
The DNA here is from genome assembly GCF_059516105.1 of Syngnathus floridae. Taxonomy (NCBI): domain Eukaryota; kingdom Metazoa; phylum Chordata; class Actinopteri; order Syngnathiformes; family Syngnathidae; genus Syngnathus; species Syngnathus floridae. The sequence goes on along the minus strand of NC_142418.1, from coordinate 4,048,545 downwards.
CGGAATTCGAAGGATTCATTTCTCGAACAGCCTTCTGGAACGGATTGTGGTCAAAAACTGAGGCTCCACTGTATATCAAATTTCTATTACATAAACAACAATATTGTTTCCGTGAGTCGTCACCTCATCGTGGTGGAGGGGTTTGCGTGCCCCTATGATCCTAGGAGCCATGTTGTCGGGGGCTTCATGCCCCTGGTAGGGTCACCCATGGCAAACGGGTCCTAGGTGAGGGGCCAGACAAAGCACGGCTCACAGAAGCCCCTTATGATGATTGATATAAATGGACTTAGTTTTCCCTCGCCCGGACGCGGGTCACCGGGGCCTCCCTCTGGAGCCAGGCCTGGAGGCGGGGCTCGAAGGCGAGCGTCTGGTGGCCGGGCCTTCGCCCATGGGGCCCGGCCAGGCATAGCCCGAAATGGAAACGTGGGCCCCCCTTCCCATGGGCTCACCACCTGTGGGAGGGGCCGAAGGGGTCGGGTGCAATGTGAGCTGGGTGGCAGCCAAAGGCAGGGACCTTGGCGGTCTGATCCCCGGCTGCAGAAGCTGGCTCTTGGGACATGGAATGTCACCTCTCTGGCTGGAAAGGAGCCCGAGCTGGTGTGCGAAGCAGAAAAATTCCGACTAGATATAGTCGGACTAGCCTCCACGCACAGTTTGGGTTCCGGTACAAGCCCTCTCGAGAGGGGCTGGACTCTCTTGCACTCTGGAGTTGCCCACGGTGAGAGGCGTCGAGCTGGTGTGGGTATACTTATTGCCCCCCGGCTGGGCGCCTGCACATTGGGGTTCACCCCGGTGAACGAGAGGGTAGCCTCCCCCCGCCTTCGGGTGGGGGGGACGGGTCCTGACCGTTGTTTGTGTCTATGCACCAAACGGCAGCTCAGAGTACCCACCCTTCTTGGGGTCCCTGGAGGAAGTGTTGGAGAGCGCTCCTTCTGGGGACTCCATCGTTCTACTGGGTGACTTCAATGCTCACGTGGGCAATAACAGTGAGACCTGGAAGGGCGTGATTGAGAGGAACGCCCCCCCCGATCTGAACCCGAGCGGTGTTCTATTGTTGGACTTCTGTGCTCGACACGGATTTTCAATAATGAACAAGCATAAGGGTGTCCATGTGTGCACTTGGCACCAGGACACCCTAAGCCGCAGTTCGATGATCGACTTTGTAGTCGTGTCATCGGATTTGCGGCCGCATGTTTTGGACACTCGGGTGAAGAGAGGGGCGGAGCTGTCAACTGATCACCACCTGGTGGTGGGTTGGCTCCGATGGTGGGGAAAGATGCCGGTCCGACCTGGCAGACCCAAACGCTCTGTGAGGGTCTGCTGGGAACGTCTGGCAGAATCTCCTGTCAGGAAGAGCTTCAACCTATAGTCACCCTGGAAAATAGATTAGACAACTTGGAGCAGTATTCCAGAATGAGTGATGTCATCATCACAGGTTTAAAGATTAAACCACGAAGCTACCAGCAGGCTGTGAAAGGCCTTGCTTCAGAGGACTATCCTGAACATGAGGAGACAACCGAGGAGCAGGTAAAATCTTCGTCATTGACACTATCAATATTGAGGCATGCCGCACTCTGCCGACGAGGAGTCTAGATAGCAAGTAGAGATGCACCGATCCGGCATATTCAGTTTCGATACCGATACCGATGCCGTGGGTTTGCGTTTCGGTCGATACCCGATACCGATCCGATATTATGGTTGACCTAACAAGCTACATACCTCTACATGTGGAAAAATAAAATATAGCATCGGGACAAGAGAATAAACAAGTGACTTGGTCAAATACAATAATCAAGCGATGTAAACATGTGTTCGCACACTTTCTCATACATTTCTGACAGTACGGTCTCAGAAAAATACTTGCGCGATGGCAAATTGTACCGTGGCTCCAGGTGCTCAAGTAAACGTCGAAAGCCCTCGTTTTCAACAGCACTCATCGGTTGTCCATCCAAAACCATGAATTCCAGCACTTTCTCAGTAATTCTCATAGCTTTTGCGCTATTGCCTGGGAATTTCTCCCGTCTTTGCAGGGCATCTGCTAACGTTAACTGCCGTGTAGGTCCACCTCCCGCTCCCTTAGATCTGCTCAACTGCTGGAACTCCTGGTGCTCCGTTCCGTGGTGTTTCTGGAGATGCTTAATTAAATTGGTAGTACTATAACTGGCAGTACTACCACCACCCCTGGCAACATTAGCTTTGCAGACATTACAAACTGCCGTCGAGCTAGTTGGCGTGTTCAGTTTAAAGTACCTCCACACAGCTGACTCTTTCGTTCGCTCCATGTTTGCGTTTGTTTAGAAAACTCTCGTGGCATGCGGCACACGTGCTGCTAACGTATGACGTAGCCCGCGTCCCAATAGATTAAGGAAAGGATCGGCTCACAGATCGGCTGCATTTTCCGATACCCGATCCATCTATTTTGTTGATATCGGGGCCGATATCCGATCCAGATATCGGATCGGTGCATCTCTAATAGCAAGATACCACCTATAATTGTCCGTTTTACAAATAGGAAAAGTAAGATAAATCTACTCAAACAAGGTAGGAAACTAAAAGGTACGAACATGAATGAACACCTCACCAAGAAAAATGGTGAAATAGCTAAAAAAGCAAGAGCTCTTAAGAAAAACGCTAAAATACAGTCCACTTGGACTGCAGGTTGTAAGGTATTCATCAAACCTGTTGGAGCAGCAGAGAGTTCTCATGGTTTCTGCATGAGTGCCATAGAGCAACTTAAGCGGTATGAAGGAGATCAGTAACCTGTAGATCATTACGTAGAACCTCAAGTTGTGATACTTTAATATCATGGAAGGTAAAACACCTGGTGAAATTATCAACCTATCATGAACAGTACTGACAAATGCCTTTCCTTTCCAACTGGTCTGTTTAACAAACAAGCACTGATAGCTGAAAATGAAGAACTTGATTTGAAAACATTTGATTATACTGATCATAAGGGATTTGATATAGAGAACAATATTGATCCTGTGAATAACTTCTTTATCAACTACAATCAAACGAACTGTAAATACTATACTATATAAATACTATACTTTAGCGAGAATGTAGCAACAAATAGGGCAATGTCAATTATACATTTTAATCGTAGGAGCTTGAAAGCAAACATCTCTAAGATCAAACAATGTTTAAAACAGTGGTTCCCAAACTTTTTCCGAGTAGCGCTCCCTTGGCTCCCCAGTGAATTCCTAGCGCCCCCCCCCCGCCGACTGACTCGTCCTACCGCACATGTTGTGTACAAATCGTCCCCCCCCCCCCCCCCCCCCCCGTCGACTGACTCGTCCTACTGCACATGTGTCGTCAAACAAGCTGTTGGAATAATTTTAAGTGAAGCTTTGGCCTGCCAGACCTGGAGGCCTCGCCTTTACGAGTTTATCTTTCCTTTTATCTAGGTTCTTCCTTTTTAGTGATAGGGATGTCTTTTGATCCCTGTCAGCCATTTGTATCCTTCCTGTCCTTATGTTGTCTGTGTGTTTTGGTTCCCGTAAGAGGCCTTCACTAACAATGAGCAGGGCTTATTTGCATAGGTGACATGTTCTTTGTTTGATTCACAGGAACTTCATTCCTTTTCATTTAGATGTAGGTTTGGTTCATAGATTGTAGTTTATCAGACCTGTTTTTCTTTGTTAAGGGTTACATACAGTTAGAAGTAGTTGCATAAAAGTTATCCCATATTTACTCAATGTTTGTTTAAGGAACTGCATACCGGTTACCTCACGTTTGTTTAATGTGTGTTGACGTGTTTAGGACAAGTTACTTATTATTATTATGTGTTAATTTACCAAGTAGATAAAGTTAGCAAAGGTCTAGTTGCATTTGTTCCACAGCAAAGCGGCAATCAACGTGCTTCAAGGTATTTGACCACAGTCGAGGACGAGTCAGCCAACTGTGAGGGAAGACGGCTGGGGATGGCCTCTGCGGGGGGTCACGAGCCAACAGCGAAGTGCTAATTCACACCACACTACATTCTTTTGCTAATCAGCGTTGCTACAGACACAATTCCCCCTCCCTTTAGTGTAGCAACGCCTCTGTAACCAGGGCAACCATAACATTAAAAAGAGGGGCACGTGGAGGAAGGACTCAGAACTGATGGAGGTTGTAACTGAGATTGCTTTCTCTATCGTTCTCCTCGCGAGTAAACCAGTTCTGGTTGTCTTCTCCTCTTCATTCCAGCGAGTGATTTAATGTCTAATCGTATTTAGACCCAACACAAACGTTCGAACTTCTGACTTCGGACTGCCGCCCCCCTACCGCCCCCTTCAACTTCTGACTTCGGACTGCCGCCCCCTACCGCCCCCTTCGTCCTTACCGCCCCCTTCGTCCTCACCGCCCCCCCAGATCTTTCCACCGCCCCCAGGGGGGCGGTACCGCCCACTTTGGGAACCACTGGTTTAAAAGATATGAATAATCCGTTTACTGTTATTGCAATATCTGAAACCTGGTTAAAGGAAGATCAGTCTGAAAAGATTGACATAGAGGGGTATGAGAGTTATACATTAAATAGGATGGGAAAAAGATGCGGAGGGGTTGCTCTATTCATAGACAAAAACTATAAGTGTAAGATAGTAAGAAATATGTCTCAAGCAATAGATAATCTCATGGAATGCATTACTGTTGAAATAGAAATGGAATCATCAAAAAACATTCTGGTAAGCTGTGTATACAGATGTCCAGGTTCAAGTATTGAAGCATTTAGTGAACTATTATCAAGAATGTATGAAAGAAAAATCAATACGAAAATGGTCTATGTCTGTGGTGATTATAATATAGATCTACTGAACCCACTTCAGCTGACTCCAATAACAGAATTCATTAACTTAATGAGTCATTAACAGTATGAGTCTTTACCCTGCAATAACTCGTCCGACTAGAATCACATCTCACAGTGCCACTATAATTAATAATATATTTACAAATGTGATTGAAAAGAAAGTAAAAACTGGACTAATAATAAATGATTCAAGCGACCAGTGTTTGCGGTGATCCAGAACTGTACAAAGAAAAAAAAAGGATGCTATAGCTTTTAAAATGTGTAGAATGAACTCTGGTAATTCAATTAACTCATTCAAAAATGATCTTCTAAAACAAGACTGGAAAAAGGTATATGTGGGTGATGTAAATGAAGCCTACAACACATTCATGGCCATTATATCTGAACTTTATGATAAAAACTGTCCTCTTGTAAGGAAAGCCGTCAAACACAATTCAGTGGAAAAACCATGGCTGACAAAGGAAATCTTAAACGCCTGCAAGAAAAAAAACCTGTTATACAAAGATTTCCTAAAGATAAGAACAAAAGAAGCTGAATTCAAATATAAGACCTATAAAAACTAATTGATCAAAATAATGAGAAACAGTAAAAGGAACTACTATAGCAAGAAACTGGAGGAAAACAAGAGTAACACAATAACAACATGGAAAGTGTTAAATGAAATTATTAAAAACAGAACTGGAAAGCCAGGATATCCTTCTTACTTTGTAAACAGTAACAATATAACTATAAATGAACTTGCAATGATTGCAGAGGAGTTTAATGATTACTATGTTGGTATTGGGCCTACTTTGGCGGAAGAAGTACCAAAAAAAGGGAGTACAAGTGACCTAATTAAGGATGTACCCATAGCCAAAAGTATGGTTCTAAGGGGAACGGATGAGACGGAAATAATAGAAATTGTTAGAGGATTTAAAGGTAAAAAGTCAACTGATTGTAATGGAATAGATATGTCACTTGTTAAAAATATTATTGTAAGTGTGATGAAACCCCTAACACATATTTGCAACCAATCCCTGACAAATGGTGTTTTTCCGAGTGGAATGAAAACAGCTAAGATTATTCCGATATATAAAGATGGGTGTTAGGGTTTTCCAGGTTATCTTTATCATAGGATTATGTTGGAATGCAACAGGTAATAAATACCTTACCTTGTCCTCCCTATCACAAGGTCGTAAAACATCCCCTGAGATGTTTAGACTAGAGGACAAGGGCTTTCTGTTCAGCCCACTCATACCCCCACTCTGTTTCTCTTAATAAATATCCTCTTGCAGGAAGGAGAGTCCAGAGCTCTATTCGAACATCGCTGTACGCACACAGGTGTCAAAAAGGACTTACTTGTCTCCCGTGTGGTTCTTGCAAGATAAGTTGGAGTGAGCAAATCTCTAACAATGGGGACAAACACATATTCTCAAATTATAGGCCAACATCTTTACTCCCACAATTCTCCAAAATACTAGAAAAAATATTTTATAAAAGGCTTGATGATTTCATCACAAAACGAAATATTCTGTGTGACCAACAGTATGGATTTCGGAAAAATAGAACCACCACAATGGCTTTGTTAGATTTCGTAGCTGAAATAACAACAGCTATTGAAAATAAACGATATGCTGTAGGTGTCTTCTTGGATCTTAAGAAAGCTTTTGATACTGTAAATTATAAAATACTGTTAACAAAACTTGAGAGATATGGCATACAAGGTATGCCACTCACTTGGTTAAACAGTTATTAATCAAACAGGAATCAATATGTGCAATTAATGGACTTCAAATCAAAACTAAAGCAGGTAAAGTGTGGGGTTCCTCAGGGCTCAATATTAGGCCCCTTGTTATTTATTTTGTATGTTAATGATATGTGCAAGGTCTCCAGGTTACTCAAGGCCGTAGTTTTTGCAGATGACACGAATCTGCTCTGTAGTGGGGACGACCTGGACCAACTACTGGATACTGTGGGTATTGAAATGGAAAAATTACAGAGTTGGTTTGACACAAATAAACTTACATTGAATTTAAGTAAAACAAGGTATATTATATTTGGAAACCGTCCGACAAACACAGACAAAATTCTTACAATAAATAATATAGAAATAGAAAGAGTGAATGAAGTAAAATTTCTTGGAGTGCTAATAGATAAAAAATTAAGTTGGAAACCACATATAATGTATATCAAATCAAATATCTCAAAATCACTGGCAGTATTGTATAAAGTAAAAGATCTTATAAACCAAACATCATTATATTCCTTGTACTGCTCCTCCATACTCCCATACATTATGTACTGTGTGGAGGTGTGGGGCAACACATACAAAACAAACACAGATCCAATCTACATTCTACAAAAAAAAAAGCAATAAGACTTGTAAATAATGTTGATTATAGAGAACCATCTAACCCTCTTTTTGTAAAACTGAATGCACTGAAATACAATGATCTAGTCGATTTTAAAACCATCCAACTCATGTACAAAATAAAAAATAATCAATTACCAAACAGTATCCAGAGGTTGTTTGAGTGGAGGGAAAGTACCTATTATTTAAGAGGAACACTTATGTTTAAAAGAGATTTGGTGAGAACAACTTTAAAGTTGCATTGTATAACAGCTAAAGGTGTGGAATTATGGAACACCAGCAGTGACGAACTAAAGAATTGTAGTACTTTACCTCAGTTTAAAAAAATGTATAAAGGCAAAATACTGATGGGATACCGTAGCATGCTGTGAGGTGTTTAAACTGCTTTTGTATTTATCTCAAGGAGGTGTATGTATGTATAAGTGTGTGTATGTATAATATCTATATGTATGTGTGTGTGTGTGTGTGTATATGTATATTTGTGTGTAGTATGTATGTGTATATGTATGTATGTGTGTATGTATGTATGTGTACATGCATGTATATATGTATGTATATACATATACATATATACATATACATATATATATATGTATATATACATATACATACATATGTATATATACATATATATATATATATATATATATATATATATATATATATATATATATGTATGTATATGTACGTGTATGTGTGTATATGTGTATGTCTTTAACATATCTGAAAATGGACAAATCTTGACGGAATCAAGCAAACGTGGTTAAAAGGGGTAGAGCTAGATAAGCCTAGGCTTCCTTCTACTCCCTTTTGAACAAATAAGATTTTTATGATGAAGTGAAAAATTTACAACGCAATGTTTTTTTCTTTTCTTTCTTCTCTATTGTACTATGGAGTTATTATTTTCTGTATTTTTTACTTTCTTTTCTTGTATTTTTTTTAAATGTTCGAAATAAACAAACAAACAAACTCCCACCTCCGGCAGAGCTTTTCCCACATCCCGGGGGAGGCGGGGGACATTGAGTCTGAGTGGACCATGTTTCGCGCCTCCATTGTTGAGGCGGGCGACCAGAGCTGTGGCCGTAAGGTCGTTGGTGCCTGTCGCGGCGGCAATCCCCGAACCCGCTGGTGGACACCTGCGGTAAGGGATGCCGTCAAGTTGAAGAAGGAGTCCTATCGGGTCGTTTTGGCCTGCGGGACTCCGGAGGCAGCTGACCAAGCGGAACGCGGCTTCGGCGGTTGCTGAGGCAAAAACCCGGGCGTGGGAGGAGTTTGGTGAGGCCATGGAGAATGACTTTCGGACGGCTTCGAGGAAATTCTGGTCCACCATCCGGCGTCTCAGGAGGGGGAAGCAGTGCAAAGTCAACACTGTTTACAGTGGGGATGGCGTGCTGCTGACCTCGACTCGGGACGTCGTGAGTCGGTGGGGAGAATACTTCGAAGACCTCCTCAATTCCACCTACACGCCTTCCATTGAGGGATCAGGGCCTGGAGACTCTGAGGCGGATTCTCCAATCTCCAGGGTCGAAGTCACTGAGGTAGCAAGGCCCCGGGGGTGGATGAGATCCGCCCGGAGTTCTTAAAGGCTCTGGATGTTGTGGGGCTGTCATGGCTGACACGCCTCTACAACGTTGCGTGGATATCGGGGACAGTGCCTCTGGATTGGCAGACTGGGGTGGTGGTTCCCCTCTTTAAGAAGGGGGACCGGAGGGTGTGTTCCAATTAGAGGGGAATCACACTCCTCAGCCTCCCTGGTAAGGTTTATTCAGGGGTGCTGGAGAGGAGGGTCCGTCGGGAGGTCGAACCTCGGATCCAGGAGGAGCAGTGTGGCTTTCGTCCTGGCCGTGGAACAGTGGACCAGCTCTACACCCTCGGCAGGATCCTCGAGGGTGCATGGGAGTTCACCCAACCAGTCCACATGTGTTTTGTGGACTTGGAGAAGACGTTCGACCGTGTCCCTCGGGAGGTTCTGTGGAGGGTGCTTCGGGAGTACGGGGTGCCGAGCCAACTGATAAGGGCGGTTCGGTCCCTGTATCACCGATGCCAGAGTCTGGTCCGCATTTCCGGCAGTAAGTCGGATTCGTTCCCAGTGAGGGTTGGACTCCGCCAAGGCTGCCCTTTGTCACCGATTCTGTTCATAATTTTTATGGACAGAATTTCTAGGCGCAACTGAGGCGTTGAGGGGGTCCGGTTTGGGGACTTCAACATCGCGTCTCTGCTTTTTGCAGATGACGTGGTGCTGTTGGCTTCTTCAGGCTGTGATCTCCAGCTCTCGCTGGAACGGTTCGCAGCCGAGTGTGAAGCGGTCGGGATGAGGGTCAGCACCTCCAAATCCGAGTCCATGGTCCTCGATCGGAAAAGGGTGGAATGCCCTCTCCGGATCGGGGATGAGAACCTGCCCCAAGTGGAGGAGTTCAAGTATCTTGGAGTCTTGTTTACGAGGGAGGGGAGGATGGAGCGCGAGATCGACAGGCGGATCGGTGCAGCGTCGGCAGTAATGCGGACCCTGTACCGGTCCGTTGTGGTGAAGAGAGAGCTGAGCCAAAAGGCAAAGCTCTCAATTTACCGGTCGATTTACGCTCCTACCCTCACCTATGGTCACGATCTATGGGTCGTGACCGAAAGAACGAGATCCTGGATACAAGCGGCCGAAATGAGTTTTCTCCGCAGGATGTCCGGGCTCTCCCTTAGAGAAAGGGTGAGAAGCTCGGTCATCCGGGAGAGACTCGGAGTAGAGTCGCTACTGCTCCACGTTGAGAGGAGCCAGATGAGGTGGCTCGAGCATCTTATCAGGATGCCTCTTGGACGCCTCCCTGGGGAGGTGTTCCGGGCATGTCCCACCGGTAGGACACCCCGGGGACGACCCAGGACGCGCTGGAGAGACTATGTCTCTCAGCTGGCCTGAGAACGCCTTGGGATCCCCCGGGATGAGCTGGATGAAGTGGCTGGGGAGAGGGAAGTCTGGGAGTCCCTCCTAAAGCTGCTGCCCCCGCGACCCGACCCCGGATAAGCGGAAGAAGATGGATGGATGGATGGAACAATATTGTCAAAACATCGGTGTCACTGAAAATCATTAAATCCATCGATCGTCCTTTATGGAATCAATGCCATGTGTGTGCCGCGCCGCTGACGTCGGAGCAGTTCGAATTATTCCACAGGCCCATATAATTATAAACAACAATTTTATCAAACAATCTCTATCACTCCAAGTCATTGAATTCCGTGATCGAATCCTTTGTCTTTTATGTAAACAACTGCCGCGTGTGCGCCGCGCAATTATAGTAATACAGTTAAAATACAGTTCAAATTACAGTAATCCTTTGCTACATCGCGTTTCGTTTATCGCGGTTTCACTACATTGCGAATTTTTGAATTTTGAAAATTTGTGAATAATTTCACATATACCGTATTTTCCGGACTATACGTCGCTCCGGAGTATAAGTCGCACCAGCCATAAAATGCCCCAAAAAGTGAAAAAAAACATATATACCGTAATTTCCGGACTATAAGCCGCGACTTTTTTCCAAAATTTTGAACCCTGCGGCTTATAGTCAGGTGCGGCTTATATAAGATTTTTTTTCGTGATTTTTGTGATGACTTGATCACTTTTATACACTTGTAAAAAGGCTGTGGACCACTGCTGTGCGGTATCTTGAAGAAAAAAACAACAACAAAAATACTATATTGAAACACTACTATGGCTGCTGCTTATTCTGCCTGTGTTGCTTGTGACTATTATGAGCTTTTATAGGAATGCGAATATAGGAATATATATATATATATATATATATATATATATATATATATATATATATATATATATATATATATATATATACTATATATATATATGTATATGTATATATATATATACTATATATACTATATATATACTATATATATATATATATATATATATAGTATATATATATACATATATATATATATACATATATATATATATATATATATATATATATATATATATATATATATATATATACAGGACTGTCTCAGAGAATTAGAATATTGTGATAAAGTTCTTTATTTTCTGTAATGCAATTAAAAAAAAAATGTCATACATTCTGTATTCATTACAAATCAACTGAAATATTGCAAGCCCTTTATTATTTTAATATTGCTGAGTATGGCTTACAGCTTAAGAAAACTCAAAAATCCGATCTAAAAAAATTAGAATATTTCCTCAGACCAAGTAAAAAAAAGATTTAAAATTTAAAAAAATCAAACATTTGAAAATGTCCATTAATGCACTCAGTACTTGGTTGGGAATCCTTTTGCATGGATTACTGCATCAATGCGGCATGGCATGGAGGCAATCAGCCTGTGGCATTGCTGAGGTGTTATGGATACCCAGGATGCTTCAATAGCAGCCTTTAGCTCATTTGCATAGTTGGGTCTGGTGTCTTTCAGCTTCTTCCTCACAATACCCCACAAATTCTCTATGGGGTTCAGGTCAGGAGAATTGGCAGGCCAATCGAGGACAGTAATGCCATGGTCAGTACACCATTTACTGGTGGTTTTGGCGCTGTGGGCAGGTGCCAGATCATGCTGGAAAATGAAATCATCATCTCCATAGAGTTTTTCAGCAGACGGAAGCATGTAGTGCATGCAGTGGACCAACACCAGCAGCTGACATGGCTCCTCAAACCATCGCTGACTGCGGGAACTTCACACTGGATTTCAAGCAACTAGGTTTTTGCTTCTCTTCAGCCTTTCTCCAGACTCTGGCGCCTTGACTCCCAAATGAAATACAAAACTTGCTTTCATCTGAAAAGAGGACTTTGGACCACTCTGGAACTGTCCAGTGCTTCTTTTCCATAGCCCAAGTCAGACACTTCGTCGGTTGTCTTGAGTTCAGAAGTGGCTTGACCATGGGAATGAGGCTATTGTAGACATGTCTGTGAACAGTGGCTTTTAATACCTGGACTCCAGCTTCAGTCCACTCCCCCAAATTCTGGAAGCGACTCTTCTTCAAAATGCTGTTAAGGCTGTGGTCATCTCTCTTGGTTGTGCAGCGTTTCCTGCCACATTTCCCCCTTCCAACAGACTTTTTGTGGATGTACTTTGAAACTGCACTTTGTGAACAGCTTGCTCTTTGAGAAATTTCTTTTTGTGTCTTACCCACCTGATGGAGAGAGTCAATGATGGTCCTCTGGACAGCATTCAGATCAGCAGTCTTCCCCATACTTGTGATTTAGTTTACTGAACCAACCTGAGTGTTTTTGAAGGCTCAAGAAACCCTTGCAGGTGTTTCGAGTTAATTGGACGATTCAAGTGATTAGTTGAATACCCTACTGGTATACTTTTTCATGATATTCTAATATTTTGAGATAGGATATTTGAGTTTTCTTAAGATGTATGCCATAATCAGCAATAATAAAATAATAAAAGGCTTGCAATATTTCAGTTGGGTTGTCATGAATCCAGAATGTATGACATTTTGGGTTTTTTAACTGCATTTCAGAAAATAAAGAACTTTATCACAATATTCTAATTTTCTGAGACAGTCCTGTATATATATATATATATATATATATATATATATATATATATATATATATATATATATATATATATATATATATATATACCGTAATTGCCGGACTATAAGCCGCACCGGATTATAAGCCGCACTAGCTAAAATTCAGGGATATTTCATTTTTTTTCTTACATAAGCCGCACCGGACTATAAGCCGCACTTGCACACGAGTTTTTTACAAAGAAAGAAAGTACATAGAAAGCCTTTTTAACGTTTTAATAACATACTTGAACATGTCTTTCTAAACATTGCCTGTGACGCAGCAGTAGTAGTGTGCACGCGAGTTATTAGCAAAGAAAGACTGGACACAGAAAGTTTTTTTTAAAGCTTTAATAACATACCTTAACATTTCTTTCCAAACACTGCCTGCGACGCGGCAGTAATACCACAACAACACGGAATTAACACAGCAAAGTCACTGAGACGCGGCGGTAATGGCGGCGGTTACACAGCAGCAACACGGTAGCACAGCACGAACAGGGCTGGTTAAAAAAAACATACCAGTAAAAGTACAAAAAGAGCCGTCTTCATCTTCCTCCTGTGCACTGAAACCAAGTCTTCCTCCTTAGTGTCCGATTGGAATGGCGTTAGATATCCTTCGCCTCACACTTTCTCAGTCTCTTTCGTCGTCGGTTTTATGCATTTCTTCGAGTGTGAAGAGGTTCTGTTCATGCTAATCTTATTCATGCACGAAGTGCTACATTATATTAAACTAGCGAGCGACACGTATAGCTTAAAAGCGGCATCATATTCATTTATTTTATCCCCCATAAAGACGGTTTATGTATAAAAGCTTCCTGTCTTTGTGTTAACGTGGGTGTGTGCGTGATGCGCGAGACGATCTCGTCTTCTTCGGCGCATTATCTCTTCTTCGTCTGTCTCACTCTTGCTTCCTGCTAGAGCGCCCCCTGGAGAGCGGAGGCCGTAAAAATCCATAAGTACGCTCCAGAGTAGACACAAGATAATGTCATCAACATCGACTGCCTTTGGCTTAAAAGCTGCATCATATGCATTTATTTTGTCCCCCATGATGACGGTTTGTGTATAAAGGCTTCCTTTCAGTAATGTCCGTCTTGATCGCGTGATGCGCGAAATGTAAACAAAAACTAGCCCGTCTTCTTCGGCGCATTATCTCTTCTTCGCCTGTCTCGTTCTTGCTTCTTGCTAGAGCGCCTCCTGGAGGCCGGAGGCCGTAAAAATCCATAAGTACGCCGCGCCGCCGTTTAAGGTTCAAAGTAACCTTCTGAATAAAATGCATTAAAAGTTCACATTCATTACAACCTGTTTTTGGTGAGCAAAATGTCAGAAGAATTGAATTTAAATGCTGATTGATTGGGTTTTAATACAATGCAGATTACTTCACTGGTTTCTTTTATATCAAACAAGTTATTATCAAACAACTTGTTTGATTTAAAAGAAACCAGTGAAGTGATTAAAAAAAGGAAAAACAAGATGAACTTAGTACAATTACAATGCAGATTGTCCAAACAGCGCCACTGCTTTGTGTAATCTCTGAGTGATATGGCAGAGTAAGAGAAAGGGTTTAGAGCACAGGTGTCAAACTCAAGGCCCGGGGGCCAGATACGGCCCACCACATCATTCTATGTGGCCCGCGAAGACAAATTGTGCATCAAATTCGTGTGTCATTACTAGAATTGCAAATTGTCTTCACTTTTAATAATAGCTTTTTTTAGAAATATTTGACCAGTTTTTACTCGTCTGATTTGAAAACGAGTTATTTGTCAGTTTGTTTTGTAGCTTTTACTGTATATAATAGTGTTAAGAGTAAAAGTGATCAAGTCATCACAAAAATCACGAAAAAAATCTTATATAAGCCGCACCTGACTATAAGCCGCAGGGTCCAAAATTTTGGAAAAAAGTCGCGGCTTATAGTCCGGCAATTACGGTATATACTGTATTTTTCGGACTAAAAGTCGCTCCGAAATATACGTCGCATTAGCCATAAAATGCACAATAAAGTGAAAAAAACATAGACAAGTCGCTCCGGAGTATATAGTATATTATTATATATAGTATTTGTCAGCCACAGTCTGAAAAAAACCAATGTACCGTATTTTTCAGACCAAAAGTCACGCCGGAGTAATAGTCGCATCAGCCATAAAATAAACCATAAAGAGGAAAAAAACATATATAAGTTGCACCGTAGTTTAAGTCGCATTTTGGGGGAAATTAATTCGACAAAATCCATCACCAAGAACAGACTTGAACGAGCAACAACAGGCTCAACGATGCGGTATGCTAACGTGACATAAACACAAATGAAGAGCTGAGAACGGGCCTGACGTAACATTGACAGTTATCCAAATAACTATAACATAAATAACACCTTTACCAAACCATCTGTGTCACTCCAAATCCTTAAATCCATTGATCGTCCTTTATTTCAACAATGCTGACGGCGGTTGCACTTCAAATTATTCCACAGGCTCATAACGATATATAAATTATATATCAGATAACTATCATATAAGCAATATTATTATCAAACCATCGGTGTCACTCCAAATCATTAAATCCATTGATCGTCCTTTATGTCAACAATGCCGGGTGCGCGCCGCTGACAGCGGTTGCACTTCAAAATATTCCACAGGCCCATATAACGATATATAAATTATATATCAAATCACTATCATATAAGCAATATTATTATTGTACCATCTGTATCACTTCAAATCATTAAATCCATCGAGCATCCTTTATGTCAACAATGGCGGGTGTGCGCTGCTGACGGCGGTTGCACTTCCAAATATTCCACAGGCCCATATAACGATATATAAATTATATATCAAATAACTATCATATAAGCAATATTATTATGACACCATCTGTGTCACTCCAAATCATTAAATCCATCGATCGTCCTTTATGTCAACAATGCCGGGTGCGCGCTGCTGACGCCGGTTGCACTTCCAAATATTCAATGTTCAATGTGATCCCGGGTCTCGACCAAGTAATTACTCAACGTTTTTTTTTTTTTGCTTTTAAAGGGACTGGCGTCCGGAAATGACGGCATTAATCTAATAATAGATTGATTACTTGAACAGCGGTTAGACTCGGAATGAATCTTCTTTCCGGACCGGCTTAAATAAATTCTCGCCTCGCCTTAAAGGCTGCGTTACAGCAGCGGGGCTAAAGTACAGAATTTTACCCTTTAAACGGAGAGCCAGTCACTTACATTAGATAAGTGCACGATTTGACAACCCGAAACCCCATCCTTTAATCCAGATGCATAGACATGCTCCCAACAATGAAACAGATCCTGAATAGTCATCTGAGTGACAAGAATAAGATACAGGCCATTAACACCTGTGCATTGCCAGTAATCAGTTACCCTTCTGACATAATTCCTTGGCCACTTGAAGAGACACAAGCCACTGATATCAAGACAATGCACAGATGGTTCCACCCTAAGTCCAAAATCCTGAGGCTGTACACAAAACAGAAATAAGGGAGGTTATGGACTACTGAGTGTCCAGACCATTATCCAGAAAGACACAACAAGCCTCCAAGAATACATTTCAAGATTCAAGATTCAAGAGTTTTTATTCGCCATGTTTGAGCGTGCCAAACAAGGAATTTGACTTCGGTAAATCACAGGCTCTGTTCAACATTTAGGTGACTAACAATACTCAGGACATGTGAAAAATGGCAAATATTCTCAAACATCCCCTGATCTTAAACTCCCAAGAGGGCAAGGAAAAAAACTCAAAACTCCAGCTAGGGGAAACAAGAAACCTTGAGAAGAGACCACAGATGGGAGGGTCGCTCTTCCAGTATGACCAGGCTGCAATGGATGCAGAGAGGACTGCAGGGATGACTTACTAAGTCAAGCAACAGGAGCCCAGTAAGGAGAAGGAGACCAATGGACTGTCATGGAAAGACAATCTCTGCATGGGATGGTACCGTCAAATTGCAGAAGTGACTGACATTGACAAAACATACCGGTAGCTGGTAAAGACTGGACTGAAAGATAGCATGGAAGCGCGAATCATGGCAGCATAAGAACAAGCTTGTGTTTACAAAATCAGTAGGGCCGGGCTCTTCTAGATCAGACAGGATCCCGGGTGTAGGCGGTAAAAAGAGAACGGTACAGCATATCACAGCCGGGTGTAAGAAGCTGGCAGACAAGGCATACATGGAACGGCCTAACCAGGTAGCAGGAATAGTGTTCTGGAATATCTGGACCAAATATAGATGTGAGGTCAGAGAACCAAGACGGCAGACATCTTCAAAGGTGGTTGAGAACAGCCAGGCCAAGATTCTGTCGGACTTCCATATCCAGACTGACAAACTGGTGATAGCTGGAAAAAGGTGCACGAAAAGCTGGAGAAATATAAAAGTTAAAGTTAAAGTCCCAATGATTGTCACACACACAACTGGGTGCGGTGAAATTCGTCTCTGCATTTAACCCATCCCCGAAGGGAGCAGTGGGCAGCAGCGGTGCCGCGCCCGGGAATCATTTGGTGATCTAACCCCCCAATTCCAACCCTTAATGCTGAGTGCCAAGCAGGGAGGCAATGGGTCCCATTTTTATAGTCTTTGGTATGACCCAGGCGGGGTTTGAACCCACAACCTTCCAGTCTCAGGGCGGACACTCTACTACTAGGCCACTGAGCTGGTTTTTAAAGGACTGAAGGAAGAACTGGGGAAAATGTAAAGTGTAAAAGCAAAAGTGGTTCTACTAGTGATTGGGGAGTAGGTACAGTTACCCCCCTGCTGGACGGATGGCTCTAGCCCAGGGTTCGGCAACCCAAAATGTTCAAAGAGCCATATTGGCCCAAAAATACAAAAACATACCTGTCTGGAGCCACAAAACTCTAAAAGCCTTTTATAATGCAACATAGACTGTCAATACATAAGTCGTATGCCTACTATTGAAAATTAAAAAAAAAAATAGTGGTATCAATTTGATCATTTCTTCTTGCGGCCCATTAGCGTTCACGTACCTGCATAGCAGTGCTGTCTGTTCGATATCGGTCACGTCACACGACTCATCCATCACAGGCAATTGAGAAAAAGCTGGAGCTGAATTGATGTCCTCGATTTGCTGATCGGTGATATATTTTGTGCAGAGCGGCATGTCTTTAATTTTCTGAATGATCTCGGTTTTGTTTTTGAAGTCCGAAAATAGGCACTTTTAATGAATGAATCCTTCATGTACTCGCCATCGGTGAATGGTTTTCCGTGCTTTATTATCTCCGGGGCTACAACAAAACTTGCAGCAGTAGTAGAGTTTGGAGATGCAATCCACTTCTTGTTTTTTCGGTCCTCAAATTTCTCCATCAGCACTGCAATTGCACCTTTCCTCTCAGTTGCAACTGGGTGATCGGCAGCAAATTTAGCATGCTTTAGCTGAAAATGTCGCTCCAAATTCCTCTTGTTGTTTGACAACTTCTCATTGCAAATCAAACATGCAGGCAATGCTTCAGCATTGGCAATGAAAGCAAATAGTTCAGTCCATTCTTTCTTAAACCATCTGTTCTCATCAGCAATCTTTCTCTTTTTGCCTTTTGAATCCATGGCCCATCACTCACACACCTGTTTGTTTACAACTCACCTGTGCTGTGTCGCAGGCTATGACACAATTTTGCTATTTGGCGTCATTCTTAAATTCAGTATTTTTAATATCGTATTTATAACTACATACATTTTTACAGCACAAGTATGGTTGTGTTGTGATTACCATCTAAAAAACATATTTAAAAAAACAACAACAAAAAAAACCCATATTTGTCCATTTTCACGCATTTTTGCAAAAACTCTAGGGAGCTGCTAGGGGCATGCTAAAGAGCCGCATGCGGCTCTGGAGCCGCGGGTTGCCGACCCCTGCTCTAGCCGATACCAGCACCTGTGCAGAACCCCAACACTAACAAACCAATTTGCGGTTTTTTTTTTCCAGTTATGAACTAACGTGTGCAATAACTGACTCTAATTCTATCGTGAGCCACAACAATGCAATGTGAGGTTCTACTTAACCGTTTAAGGCCTAAAGCGCCTGACAAAACGAACCTCTAAAACCTAAGGGCGACTTTAGAAGCACTAGTCCGTTTTGTGTTCACAATGGTGAACACCGGTGTTGTTTTATAGGTGCTCATATTGCTAAAATAATAATCAGGGTAAACTGCACATAAATAGCAACATTTTGCCCCTAAAACTTGAGACAGTACAAGTAAGTTTTTCAATAACCTATAAACTTGCCCTTTTTTCCATTTGTATCATGATTTTTTTTTTTATGCTGATGAGTTTGATGGGTTTGTCAATGTTAACACTAGCAACATGGTGGAGAAAAAAGATAAGCTATGTGGTAAAGAGGCAGCATTTGGAACTTATTAGTGTTTGTAACATCAGACAGTGAGTAGCAAACCGTCCACTACAAAGTATGTTTCAGGGCTGTTGAAACAAAAGTGGATAGTAATTATGTAATACACAAATGTTGGGGGGTGAATAGATGAATTTGCAGGTGCCGAGTTTCAAGTATGCTATCATTCACTGTATATGCACAAGGCTATAACATTTATTATTCAAATATAAAAATCATACTCACCTCCTAGACTTAATGTGTTGAGAACAAACTGTGAGCCATAGAAGATGGTAAAACAAGTGCTGTCGTCATGTTTATCTTTGCCATCTTTGAACCGTTCAAAGTCTTTAGAATTTCTTCCAGGGCGAACCTCTCGGATCTCAAATAGATCCACTGAAACACAGAAGGACACACTTCCAACAAACTTATAAGAATCTATCATTGCAATTGTGTAACATGAGTAGCCACATTTAATGACTCAGCTTTCTCAACCACTGCTTAAGTTGTGCCCCCTTTGTGATGCTGTCAATTACAAAGATAAAAAAACATAAAATAACACATTCTAATTACTTTATCCGAGTGTAAAAGGCTAAAAGCAAGTATTTTTTTTCACTAGTCAGTGCGACCATCAGTCTATCACGTCAGCCAGAACAGTCTGTCAGTTATAATAGCTGTAGTACTCAGGGCTGGGTCATGCCATAAACAGTTGATGCAGTTATTTAATATATAAATGATAAATATATCACCCGGCCACAAAAACAATTGGTTGATTTCAATGAGGGACCAGCGGACCAATTCCATGATTTTTTTAGAGGAAAAATGCAGCGAAAGTGGAAGGCTTTAATGATAGTTTTAGACAAAAGAGTACACCACCCTTAGGCTTGTTAGACATGTTCTCAGATTACATATGCTGGGTGTGTTAAGAGTCGGGACGGGAATATCCTGGCACCTAAATAGTGTGCAAGAAAGGTGCACAAAATTGACTTCAGCGCAAGTGAGAAAATATGCCCTTTAATACCGTATTTTTTGGACTAAAAGTCGCTCCGGAATATAGGTCGCATTAGCCATAAAATGCACAATAACGTGAAAAAAAAACATATATAAGTCGCTCCTGAGTATAAATCGCATTTTGGGGAAAATTTATTCGACAAAATCCAACACCAAGAACAGACATGAACGAGCAACAACAGGCTAAATGATAGGTATGCTTACGTGACATAAACACAAACGAAGAGCTGAGAACGGGCCTAAAGTAACATTCAGAGTTATTCAAATAACTCTTACATAAATAACACGTTTATAAAACCATCTGTGTCACTCCAATTCATTAAATCCATCGATCGTCCTTTATGTTAACAATGCCGGCCGGCTGCGCGCCGCTGACGGTGCTTGCACTTCAAAATATTCCACAGGCCCATATAACGATATAAAAATTATATATCAAATAACTATTATATAAGCAATAATATTATCAAACCATCTGTGTCACTACAAATCATTAAATCCATCGATCGTCCTTTACGTCAACAATGCCGGCCGGGTAAACGCCGCTGACGGCGCTTGCACTTCAAAATATTACACAGGCCTATATAACGATATATAAATTATATATCAAATAACTATTATATAAGCAATAATATTATTAACCCATCTGTGCCACTCCAAATCATTAACTCCATCGATCAAATTCCTTGTCCTTTGTCAACAACGTCGCGCATCCGCCCTGACGTCAGCCTCGTCGTTATTCCACAGATCTAGTATATAACTACACCGCTCAAAAAAATTAAAGGAACACTTTTAACACAGTTTAATGTCTCAGGAACAAAAGGATGTCACATCTTTTGATGGAAATAAAAGTTTTCAGCCTACAGAGGGCTCAGTATACAGACACCCCAAAAATCAAAGTGAAAAATGACATGGCAGGCTCGTCCTTTTTGCCTAAATTCAATTTCTGCAACTCAAAATTCTTTTCAATATCTTGTGTGGCCCCCACGAGCTTGTATGCATGCTTGACAACGTCGCAGCATGCTCCTAATGAAACGACGGATGGTGTCTTGTGAGATGTCCTCCCAGATCTGTCTAAGGCAGGCATGTCAAACTCAGTTTGGCTCTGGGGCCGGATTCAGACTTTCTGTTCTCAGGTGGGCCGGATCAGTAAAAGAATGTCAACTCCAAATATTCTGCTTTGTTTTTCAGTACTATGCTTTATCATTCAGCCTACATTTGTAGCCTACCCTACATATTATAATCACGGATGACAAGGAATCTTGTCACAATGCATTTTTTTCACAAACAATGGAAAAAAAATGATTTCATGGTTCACTGGTTTATTTTAACAATGAAGTGAATGCAGTTTTACACCTGAACCAACTCACCACACTTAACAAACTCAATTCTCGCCTTAATTGTCGTACTGCTTTGAAATAAATAAAAAAAGAAATACAAAATAAAAGTTAGAGCAGTGCATGCTTATACTACATCCGATCAAACTACTAGGCTGGGCCTACTGAAGCTGAGACTATACTGCACATTATTAACTGTCTTTAATATGAAACCAGATTAATCTCATTTTTAATGATCTGTATTAATGAGTGCAAACAAATTTCGTGTCATCACACTTTTTTTCTCTTTCACTGCACTCCTGCAGTCTACTTGCTGCTGCTGGCTCCTGAAACTTGGGATCTTTTTGCCTTCACAAGTGTATCAATATTGAGTGTCAAATCCTGAGTAGCAGTACATTTAACAATATCATTCAAGTGTTTATTTGTTAACCTTGAGCGCTGCTTTGTTTTATTATTGTTCATTACGGAGAAAACCTGTTCACAAAGATAAGTAAGTAAACATGGATAGAACGTTTGCAGCCATGGCTGTTAATTTGGGGTAACCTGGCACGAGATATTGATAAAACGTACCCAATCCCACGGACCCAAATTTATCCTTCATCGCGGAATCGCACTGCAAGTCAATAAGCTCGAGTTGAATGTCAGCTGGCATATCAGAAGGCTTCACTGTAAATGGCGAGCGAAAAAAGCCAAATTTGTTCTCAAGTTCACTGAATACCTGAAACCTTTGCTCAAACTCTCGCAGAAAAGCTGTTATGTTGTCTTAATATTTTTTCAAATCATTATCGGGACGGTCCGGTGCCTCCGGACGAACAGCTGTGAGACAAGAGAAATGCGCAGAGTAACTTCTGTGAATAAATAGTGCTCAGTCCATTTTTACTTGAAAACTCTGCACTCCGTGTCCACTTTTCTTTTTTTTGACAGTGCCATTTTGGGAAGGGTGTGTTAACCGATAACTTGTGGTGAATTGTGAAGCAAGATTGACGGTTTGGTTTTAGTACTAACTCGTGTCAATGCCGCTGGACGTGAGCTCTTTTACACATTTACTGCCCTCCCATGGCCGGAGGGAGCACTTGGTTTGTATTTATTTTAAAAAATCATGACTTTTGATAGAAATGAGCTAGAGACTCGCTTCTTTTTTTGACATACTCAGAAATTTATGCCGGGCCGGATTAAATGATCCAATGGGCCGGATCCGGCCCGCGGGCTGTATGTTTGGCATGCCTGCAAGGGCATCAGCAAGCTCCTGTAAAGTCTGAGGAGTAACCTGGCGGTGTCTGATGGACCAAAACATTATGTCCCAGAGGTGTTCTATCGGGTTTAGATCAGGTGATCGTAAGGGCCATTCAATTGTGTCAATCCCTTCACCCTCCAGATACTGTCTGCATACTCTTGCCACAATAGGCCGGGCATTGTTGTGGATCAGGAGGAACCCAGGACCTATTGCACCAGCGTAGGGTCTGACCATGGGTGCAAGGATTTCATCCCGATACCTAATGGCAGTCAGACTACCATTCTCTAGCCTGTAGAGGTTTGTTCGTCCCTCCATGGAAATGCGTCCCCAGACCATCACTGACCTACCACCAAACCGGTCATGCTGAATGATGTTGCAGGCAGCATAGCGCTCTCCTTGGCTTCTCCAAACCCTTTCACGTCTATCACAGGTGCTCAGGGTAAACCTGCTCTCATCTGTGAAAAGCACAGGGCGCCAGTGGTGTTCTATGGCAAATGCCCATCGAGCTCCACGGTGCTGAGCAATGAGCACAGGAAACACTACAGGACGACGTGCAATGAGGCCACCCTCGTGAAGTCTGTTTCTGACTGTTTGGGCAGAGACATTCACACCAGTAGCCTGCTGGAGGTCATTCTGTAGGGCTTGGGCAGTGCTCAACCTGTTCCTCCTTGCACAAAGCAGCAGATATCGATCCTGCTGATGGGATGAGGACCGTCTACTGCCCTGTCCAGCTCTCCTAGAGTAACTGCCTGTCTCCTGGAATCTCCTCCATGCTCTGGAGATTGTACTGGGAGACACATCAAATCTTCTTGCAACAGCACGCGTGGATGTGCCATCCTGTAGGGGTTGGACAATCTGTGCAACTTCAGGAGGGTTAAGAAATCGCCTCATGCTCCCAGTCGTGATAATGACTCTAGCTAAAGCCAACACTTGTGGAAAAACAGTTAAAAAAGATCAAGAGGGAGGAACTTGAAATGGCCTCCACCTGCAAAATCAGTCCTGTTTTGGGGACCATCTCGTTGTTGCCCCTCTAGTGCACCTGCTGTTAATTCCATCAACACCAATGCAGCTGAAACTGATTAACAACCCCCTCTGCCACATACCTGACCAAAACCTTATCAGAAAAGTCTAATTGAATTCATGGCATACCCTGATAAAAAAACTGTTCCTTTAATTTTTTTGAGCAGTGTATATTGTAGCGTTAACAAAGTACAAGGAAAGACGTGGGTTTGGTAAACGGCTCTTTATTTAACAAAACAAGAGTTCAACGAGCCAACAGCTACTGAACTGTAACGATAAAAACATATACAAGTTCCTACACGAAATAAAATATATCAAATAACTATAACATAAATAGGGGCGGCTCGGTGGCGTACTGGGTAGCACGTCCGCCTCACAATTAGGAGGGTGCGGGTTCGATTCCACCTCTGGCCCTCCCTGTGTGGAGTTTGCATGTTCTCCCCGGGCCCGCGTGGATTTTCTCCGGGCACTCTGGTTTCCTCCCACATTCCAAAAATATGCTTAGTAGGCCGATTGAAGACTCCAAATTGTCCCTAGGTGTGAGTGTCAGTGCGAATGGTTGTCTGTCTCTGTGTGCCCTGCAATTGGCTGGCAACAGGTTCAGGGTGTCCCCCGCCTACTGCCCGATGACGGCTGGGATAGGCTCCAGCACGCCCGCGACCCCCGTGGGGACTAAGCGGTTCAGAAAATGGATGGATGGATGGATAACATAAATAGTTCACCGCCACACGGCCCCAAGCACCGGCATCGACTTCCAGGCGTGTGGCGGCGTGGACGTCCATCCCCGGAGGTGGCACTTCCAGCCACGGAGGTGGAAGAGAGCTCCATAGAATAGGACCAGGCGTGCATAAAAGCCATGTCCGAGCCCCATCCATCGTCCCCGGACAGCCACCCGGCCGAGCGCAGGCCCCCGACTTCCATCCACGGAGGTGAAAGAGATCTCCGTAGAGTAGGACCGGGCGTGTGTAAAAGCCTAAATGGTTTTTCAAACCTTCTGTGTCACTCCAAATCATTAAATCCTCTTCGTCCTCCGTGTCACTTACAAACAAAGCCCCTAATGATGCCGGTAGTACGTGGGGCGCTTCGTCATCTTCGTCATCCCGTGATCGAATTTTTGTCTTTTATGTAAACAACAGCTGTGCCACGCCGCTGTCACTTGAAATTCAAATTACAGTAATCCCTTGCTACATCGCGGTTCATTTATCGCGGTTTCACTTTTATTTTTATTTTTCTTATTTTGAAAATTTGTGAAAAAATTCACATATAAGTCGCCCCCCCCACCCAAACTATAAAAAAAATAACTGCGACTTATAGTCCGAAAAATACGGTAATTGCAGAAAACTATTATTTTTGTTAATAGATTAAGGTCAGGGTTAGTTTGGAAGGATGGACGGATGGATGGATGGATGGATGGATGGATGGATGGATGGATGGATGGATGGATGGATGGATGGATGGATGGATGGATGGATGGATGGATGGATGGATGGATGGATGGATGGATGGATGGATGGATGGACGGACGGGGTGGGCGGGTGGATGGATGGATGGATGGATGGATGGATGGATGGATGGATGGATGGATGGATGGATGGATGGATGGATGGATGGATGGATGGATGGATGGATGGATGGATGGATGGATGGATGATTATGATTCACTAACTGGTTTGGTTTGTAAGGTTAGAGAATAAGGGAAATGTTGATAATTGTTTTCTAAAGTAAAAGCAGATGTTCACAAATCTCTTATTTTGATCAAACACATAATATAATCCAAGTCTTAAAATTAGCAGTTCTACATCTCAGGTTGCTGTGAACCAAACGCAGCGACAGTACCAGTAGTAAAAACGTAACTAGGGTGGACTCACGGAGCTCCGTGGCTCACATCCACTACAGCGGGAAATAGAAGCTCAAGGGAAGCTGGATGCTACGCTGCACCAGCTATCTTGCAACTCTTCTCGACTGGCTACTAACACATTGCAGGATTGCTTCTGAGACAGTGATCATCTCCTCTGTCCAACAAGTGCCATTCTCTCTGTGGTTGAACGTTGCTATTATTTTGACACTTGGGCAACTGGCTGGTTGGCCAAACATTTCATTATGAACAAGAATTAATCACCTGATGGCTGATCAGATGTTGAATGGCTTTGCAGAGTCTATGGGGCACCTTCAAAATAACAGCAAAACAGAAGGATATGGACAAAAAACATTACATAAGCAAGTCCATTTCCTATAGACAAACCCAAGAATTTTTTAGGGCAACTCAATACTCACATAAATTCGTGCGGCCCCGTCTTATACATAGTGTGTGGACATATTGTATGTGGACTTTAACCATCCATTCATTTTCTGTACTGCTTGTCCCCATGTGGGTCGCGAGCATACTGGAGCCTATCCCAGCAGTAGGCGGGGCACACCCTGAACTGGTTGCCGGCCAATCGCAGGGCACACAGAGACAACCAACCATTCACTCTCGCACTCACACCTACAGGCAATTTAGATGGCTCAATTGGTTTACTATGCATGTTTTTGGGATGTGGGTGGAAACCGGAGTACCCAGAGAAAACCCATGCAGCCACTGGGAGAACATGTAAACTCCACACAGGGAGGGCCGGGGCCATAATTGAACCTGCAAAGTCTGAACTGTGGGGCGGACGTGCTAAACAGTGGCCACCATGCCACCGTGGACATGAATATTTTACGCAAATGCTTCAATGCAATGAAGTTCTTTCAAGGATACTTGAATTTTCATATCATATTTAGACATAACATTTTGGAGAAAAGTCATTGTGTTTGTCAAGCAGCTGACAAATGACACTAATTAGACTGAATTGAGTCAGCTACACGTCTCACCAGTCCCCAAAAAGTCACATGCAGCTTGTCACTCAAGCTGCCTAGACCTGCTTCAACCAAAACATGTTAATGAACCCGATTGGCTGGGTAGCCCCAGTGACCATGTGACGTCACACGAAATACAACATTTGGCCAATCTGTTTTAAACAATATGAACCAGAAAACCCAAATTGATACCTAGTTATGGGGCAATTCTTTTTCTTCATCAAATACAGTGGTACCTCTACTTATGAACTTAATTGGTACAGCGGTCGGGTTTGTAAGTAAAAACGTTTGTAAGTACAAGCAATGTTTCCCACAGGAATCAATGTAAAAGCATAAAATGCGTGCCGGACTATCCCAAAAGTCACACTTTTTGCCCGATTACTCTGTGTAAAACACACAGAAAATCAAAACAACAGTTTTAGTTTTGCTTTTTCAAACCTTAATAACAAAAAAGAAGACCTCCTAACTTTGCTTAGAGAGGTTCTAATTTTCTACAATTGCTAAAAATACCCCCAACACAGAAAAAGTCAGGATAATAAATGATTGTGTGCTTCCACGTACTCCTTGCGATGTGCTCACGTACTCGACATTACGTTTTGGTGCAATTCAATTGAATGAACCACTTTTAAGTTGTGAGACTATCACTGTACGACTGAGCCACGTGAAAAAGTCATTTGGTACTCAGGAATCACCGTTGGCTAAAACGGTCGATGTTGATGGCCTGGAATCAGTCTGAAAATGGGGGGGGCTTATTCTCATGGGTTGACATATTTTAATAGGGCTGCTGTTAGAGTGAGTACTCCTGCAACTTTGCTCGTACGGGGATGTCACCTATTCAAATTTTCAAATTGGAGAAAATACCCCCAAGAAAACACAGAAGTTCTAAATTATGCTGCTACCAGGCCCTACTGGGAGCAAAATATAGTTCAATGTCTTGCTCAAAGACAATATGATATGATACCGGGGTTAATGAGTTTTCCAACTGTGTGAGTGGTCATTGAAAGCGCCTCACAAAGAACGGGAGTAAAAACTTAAAAAAGAAAATAAAAGAAAAGGAACCTCGCTTCTAAAGATAAAACTTGTGAAACACAAAAGTGTGTTCTTTATGTTTTTATTGAAAACAAGCTGGTACTGTCTGCCGCACGACAACAGCGTCCGCTCACTCAATGCATGCGTGCTCCTGCGCCAGGTGATTTTCACAGGGGTACCTACTAAGTAGTATAGGCGTTCATGAGTAGAGGTACCACTGTATCATGTGATGTCAGCAGGGTTACCTAAAACATGCAAATTGTTTGGAAAGAAAAAAAAAAGACAAACTGTTGAGGACTATTAAAACTGTTGGCAAATGTCTGGTAAACTTCTTTGCGACCTTGAACAAACACCCCGATTACCTCCTACAAAACACCAATGGAGCAGCGCTTCCAATTTTGTTGTATACCTGCAGTACAATCACAATAAAGGTATTCTATTCTATTGTATTCTACGTGCTGTACTTTTGCGCTATATTCTGACTGTCTGCTGTATGCACACTTGCTCCATTTTTGCTCCTCTTATTTATTATGTTATTTGTTTATTTATTATTTATTCATCGCTATTATTTATTCATTGTTTGTGCTTTCTTGTTTTTACTTTTTGTGTTGTTTACTTGTATGTACGTATATTGTGTACTATGTCTTGTCACCGTGGGATAGTGGGAAACGTAATTTCGATCTCTTTGTATGTCTTGGCATGTGAGGAAATTGACAATAAAGCAGACTTTGACTATTCTATAACACAGGATAACACAGATTCATTAAAATCTGGTCAAGTCGACAACACCAGACATGCCAAACGAGTAAGCAAGGCAGGCAGTCGCCTTCGAGCTTGCTGAGCGGCTTGCCTGGCGTACAGTGGACTTTTTCTCTTATATGGCGGCTTATTAAAGTCCATCCATTCATCCATTTTCTGAACCGCTTAGTCCCCACGGAGGTCGCGGGCGTGCTAGAGCCTATCCCAGCCGTCATCGGGCAGTAGGCGGGGGACACCTTGAACCGGTTGCCAGCCAATCGCAGGGCACACAGAGACAGACAACCATTCGCACTCACACTCACACCTAGGGACAATTTGGAGTCTCCAATCAGCCTACCAAGCATGTCTTTGGAATGTGGGAGGAAACCGGAGTGACGGAGAAAACCCACGCGGGCCCGGGGAGAACATGCAAACTCCACACAGGGGAGGGCCGGAGGTGGAATCGAACCCGCACCCTCCTAACTGTGAGGCGGACATGCTACCCAGTGCCCCACCGAGCCGCCCCTTATTAAAGTCATTTAGTGAAAATAATAAAGTCATCGAGTGGAAAAAAAACCTTTCCATCCATAGGCAAGCAAAGTGTTTTAATAGCAGGTGGTGGATGAAAGGAATGGCCTGGTCAACGAAATGACATCACTCCGGTTTGAACATAGCGCCAAACTTGTTTTTTTTGCAGCACCCCTGATTGGAGTTAAAATTCCAAACTCCACTAAGAATGCTTCACACGTGCCGCCAGTCATGCAACAGCATTGATTAGACAAGATATGGAAACGCACCGCTGGCAACGAACAGGTATGCAAAACATAGTAATAAAATGTGTTCATAGTAGCCCTGGGCCCTCATTTTGAAAAACCACTGCCTTATAATAATAACGATAATAACATGACATGGTGAAATTTTGACTAAAAACTTGTAAATATTAAGAACAAATACAGCATTTACTACAACTTAAAATGACAAAGTACTCACAGACACCATCAGTCTTCTCAGAGGTGCGTGTCCAAGCCACCTGACGTGTTTCCATAATGACTTGAACAGTGAGCCTCTCTGCTTTTTGCCTGAAGACCGTCATGACCATGCCCATCTCCATTTCCCGTTTGATCATGCTCTTCCTGTACTCTGTCATCTCTCCCTGCTGCCCCCAATGCGCCATCTCTTGACCCTTGGAGCAACAGGAAACACTTATTTGATGAAGACCAATGATCACAGCGATTCTGCTCTTAAAACTATATTTGACAGTATATTCAAGCATAAACCGTAATTTCCGGACTATAAGCCGCAACTTTTTTCCCAAATTTTGGACCCTGCGGCTTATAGTCAGGTGCGGCTTGTATAAGATTTTTTTCGTGATTTTTGTTATGACTTGATCACTTTTACTCTTAACACTATTATATACAGTAAAAGCTACAAAACAAACTGACAAATAACTCGTTTTCAAATCAGACAAGTAAAAACTGGTCAAATATTTTAAAAAAAGCTATTATTAAAAGTGAAGACAATTTGCAATTCTAGTAAGGACACACGAATTTGATGCACAATTTGTCTTCGCGGGCCACATAGAATGATGTGGCGGGCCGTATCTGGCCCCCGGGCCTTGAGTTTGACACCTGTGAACTAAAACCTTTCTCTTACTCTGCCATATCACTCAGAGATTACACAAAGCAGTGGCGCTGTTTGGACCATCTGCATTGTATTAAAACCCAATCAATCAGCATTTAAATTCAATTCTTCTGACATTTTGCTCACCAACAACAAGTTTTAATGAATGTGAACTTTTAATGCATTTTATTCAGAAGGTTACTTTGAACCTTAAACGGCGGCACGGCGTACTTATGGATTTTTACGGCCTCCGGCCTCCAGGGGGCGCTCTAGCAGGAAGCAAGAGCGAGACAGGCGAAGAAGAGATAATGCGCCGAAGAAGACGTGCTAGTTCGTGTTTTGATCGTCTCGCGCATCACGCACACACCCGCATTCACACAAAGACAGGAAGCTTTTATACACGAACCGTCATTATGGGGGACAAAAGAAATGCATATGATGCCGCTTTTAAGCTATACGTGTCGCTCGCTAGTTTTATGTAATTTAGCGCTTCGTGCATGAATAAGATTAGCATGAACAGACCCTCTTCACACTCGAAGAAATGCATAACAGCGACGACGAAAGAGAGACTGAGAAAGTGTGAGGCGAAGGATATCTAACGCTATTCCAATCGGACACTAAGGAGGAAAAATTCGATGGTTTCAGTGCACAAGAGGAAGATGAAGACGGCTCTTTTTTTACTTTTACTGGTATGTTTTTATTAACCAGCCTTGTTGGTGCTGTGCTACCGTGTTGCTGCGGTATTACTGCCGCGTCACAGGCAGTGTTTAGAAAGAAATGTTAAGGTATGTTATTAAAGCTTTAAAAAAACTTTCTGTGTCCAGTCTTTCTTTGCTAATAACTCGCGTGCACACTTCCGCGTTGCTGCGGTACTACTGCTGCGTCGTCACAGGCAATGTTTAGAAAGACATGTTCAAGTATGTTATTAAAACGTTAAAAAGGCTTTCTATGTACTGTCTTTCTTTGTAAAAAACTCGTGTGCACGTGCGGCTTATAGTCCGGTGCGGCTTATATAAGAAAAAAAATGAAATATCCCTGAATTTTAGCTGGTGCGGCTTATAATCCGGTGCGGTTTATAGTCCGGCAATTACGGTATATAAATATATATACATATATATATATATATATATATATATATATATATATATATATATATATATATATATATATATATATATATATATATATATATACGTATATATATACATATATAAAAAAAAACTTTTTCCTCACCCCCCGTGGGTGGTCTCTTTTTCCCTTCAAGCTCGGGTCCTCTACCAGAGGCCTGGGAGCTTGAGGGTTCTACGCAGTATCATTGCTGTTCCTAGTACTGCACTTTTCTGGACTGAGATGTCAGATGTTTTTCCTGGGATCTGTTTCAGCCACTCCTCCAGTTTGGGGGTTACTGCCCCTAGTGCTCCAATGACCACAGGTACCACTGAAGTCTTAACTCTCCAGGTCTTCTCCAGCTCTTCTCTGAGCCCTTGATATTTCTCAAGTTTCTCATGTTCCTTTTTCCTAATGTTACCATCATTTGGGATGGCTATGTCAACCACAACGGCTTTCCTCTGCTCTTTGTCCACCACCACAATGTCCGGTTGGTTCGCCATTACCATTCTGTCTGTCTGGATCTGGAAGTCCCAGAGGATCTTGGCTTGGTCATTCTCTACCACCTTTGGAGGTGTTTCCCACTTGGATCTTGGGACTTCCAGTCCATACTCTGCACAGATGTTCCTGTACACAATTCCAGCTACTTGGTTGTGGCGCTCCATGTATGCTTTACCTGCCAGCATCTTACACCCTGCAGTTATGTGCTGGATTGTCTCAGGACCTTCTTTGCACAATCTACACCTGGGGTCTTGTCTGGTGTGGTAGATTTGGGCCTCTATTGCTCTGGTGCTCAGGGCCTGTTCTTGTGCAGCCAGGATCAGTGCCTCTGTGCTGTCCTTCAGACCAGCTCTTTCTAGCCATTGGTAGGATTTCTGGATATCAGCTACTTCAGCTATGTTTCGGTGGTACATCCCATGTAGGGGCTTGTCCTCCCATGATGGTCCCTCCAGCACCTCATCTTCCTTTGATGCCCATTGTCTGAGACATTCACTGAGCACGTGATCCGTTGGGGCCTTATCCCTGATGTACTTATGGATCTTGGATGTTTCATCTTGGATAGTGGCTCTCACGCTCGCTAGTCCTCGGCCTCCTTCTTTACGGCTAGTGTACAGTCTCAGGGTGCTGGACTTGGGATGGAACCCTCCATGCATGGTTAGGAGCTTCCGTGTCTTGATATCTGTGGTCTGTATATCTTCCTTTGGCCACCGTATGATTCCTGCAGGGTATCTGATTACTGGTAGGGCGTAGCTGTTAATGGCTAGGGACTTGTTCTTGCCATTGAGCTGACTTCTTAGGACTTGCCTTACTCGATGGAGGTATTTGGCTGTGGCTGCTTTCCTTGTTTCCTCGTCAAGGTTGCCATTTGCCTGTGGAATTCCAAGGTATTTGTAGCTGTCCTCAA
Organism: Syngnathus floridae; assembly: GCF_059516105.1. NCBI lineage: Eukaryota > Metazoa > Chordata > Actinopteri > Syngnathiformes > Syngnathidae > Syngnathus > Syngnathus floridae. The sequence continues at coordinate 4,016,191 of NC_142418.1, read as the reverse complement.
TGTCTGCTATTGTTCCTTCTGGGAGTGAGACCCCCTCTGTGTGGATTACCTTTCCTCTTTTAGTCACCATGCGGCCACATTTCTCAAGTCCGAATGACATTCCGATGTCAGAGCTGTAGATCCTGGTAGTGTGGATCAGGGAGTCAATGTCCCGCTCGTTCTTAGCGTACAGCTTTATGTCATCCATGTAGAGGAGGTGGCTGATGGTGGCCCCATTCCTGAGTTGGTATCCATAGCCCGTCTTGTTGATTATTTGGCTGAGGGGGTTCAGTCCTATACAGAACAGCATTGGGGACAGAGCGTCTCCTTGGTATATACCACATTTGATGGTCACGTGTGCAAGTGGCTTGCCATTGGCTTCAAGTGTGGTTTTCCACTGTTTCATCGAGTTGGCGATGAAGGTTCTCAGAGTCCCATTGATGTTGTACAGCCTCAAGCATTCAGTGATCCAAGTATGTGGCATTGAGGCATATGCTTTCTTGTAATCAATCCAGGCAGTGCTCAGGTTGGTACGTCTAGTTCTGCAGTCTTGGGTGACTGTTCTATCCACCAGGAGTTGATGTTTTGCTCCTCTGGTATTTTTACCAATCCCTTTCTGAGCAGTGCTCATGTATTGATCCATGTGCCTGCTGATCTTATCTGATATTATGCCCGACATCAGCTTCCATGTTGTGGAGAGGCAGGTGATTGGCCGGTAGTTGGATGGGACTGTACCCTTTGATGGATCCTTCTGGATCAGGATCGTACGCCCTTGGGTTAGCCATTCAGGGTGAGTCCCATCCCTTAGCAGCTGGTTCATTTGTGCTGCCAGGCGCTCATGGAGAGTTGTAAGTTTCTTGAGCCAGTAGCTGTGGATCATGTCAGGGCCTGGTGCTGTCCAGTTTTTCATTCCTGAGACTCTTCTCTGGATGTCTGCCACTGTGATGGTTACTGGGTTCTGTTCAGGGAGCTTGCTGTGGTCCTTTCTCAGAGCCACCAGCCACTGTGCATCCTTCTTATGTGATGCCTCCCGCTCCCATATATCCTTCCAGTACTGTTCAGTTTCCAGCCTTGGTGGGTCTGCTCTGCTATTATTCCCCTGCCACTGAGCATACACTTTCGCTGGTTGTGTTGTGAACAACCTGTTTATTTGTCTGGCTTCATTCTCTCTTGTGTACCTCTTGAGGCGGCTGGCCAAGGCTTGGAGTCTTTGTTTGGCAGTTTCGAGTGCTTCAGGTATGGGCATATGGCTGTATTTCTTGGGAACTTGCTTTTTCATTGCACCTTTCTGGGCCTCTGTCATTTGGCTCACTTCTCTCCGTGCTATCTTGATTTTGGCCTCCAGCCTTCTCTTCCATGGTGGCCACTGTTGTGGTCGCATATGGTCATTCTTCTTGTAGCCAAGCATTTCTAGGATCACTGCTGCTGAGTGATATACATATATATATACATATATATATATATACATATATATATATATATATATATATATATATATATATACATATATATATATATGTATATATACATATATATATATACGGCTGAGATAGGCTCCAGCACACTCGCGACCCCCATGGGGTCTAAGCGGTACAGAAAATGGATGGATGGTTGGATATACACACACACATACATACACACACACATACATACACACACACACACACACACACACACACACACACACACACACACACACACACACACAGTCATATGCAAACGTTTGGGCACCCCTGATCAATTTCCTTTATAAATCATTGATTATTCGGATCAACAATTTCAGTTAAATATATCTTATAGCAGACAAACACAGTGATATTTGAGAAAAAATACCTTCAACCAGAATCCAGACTCTTGTTGGAAGCTATAGAAAGTGTTTGGAGGCTGCAAAAGGAGGATCTACTAAATGTTGTCATTTTTCTGTTGGGGTGCCCAAATTTATGCACCTGCCTACTTTCTTTTAGGTAATGATTGCATACTTTCTGTAAATCCTACAAACTTCATTTCACTACTCAAATATCACTGTTTTTGTCTGGCATATGATATATTTAACTGAAATACGACTGTATGTACGTGTATGCGTGCGTGTATATAGAGCAGGTATGTCCAAATTCCGGCCCGCGGGTCAAATCCGGCCCCCGGTCAGATTTCATAAGGCCCGCAGCTTCGGTCTTATAATGTATTATTTATGGCCCGCCTGCACTGTTAAACTGAATAAAAAAATCATGAAACTTGAAACTATAATTCATCCTTTCACCCAAAGGGGGCAGCACCACTTTAATAATATCAGTCTGCATCCATGCAGCGAACACCTCTCTGCTCATTTCTGCCATGCTGACTGCAAAAAAACGAGGAAAGTTGACATTGAGGGTTGTCGCTTTCAAGAGAGATGCGAATTACAATACTTCTTCACTAAAAATCAAGGCAATTGTGTTTGTCTAATTCGTAAAGAGACGGTTGCCTTGTTTAAGGATTTCAACCTAAAGAGACACTACCAGACTAAACATACGACAAGCTAACAGGGAGTGACCGTGCTGATATAGTGAAACAGCTCCAAGCTGAACTGGCATCAAACAGCGATTCTTCACGCGGGGCTGTGAGTCAAAAACATTACTAAAGCAAGCTATGAAGTGGCCATGTTAATACTGTTGATGTTATGAACCTGTAGACGTGACACAAACTATTATTTTCTGAAAGATATTGTAAATGACAAGAGCAAAATTCACTTGTTTTAAGTTTTAATAATAACACACAACTTTGCATTACTTATAACCTGTTTAAAATGTTCATGAGGCAAAAATAATTTTAAACACATGGAAATTTAAGGTATTTCATACAATTTGTTCAATGTTATCTGACTCTTCAGATATGAATGAAAGGAAGAATTTGTGTTTTACAGTTGTTCACATCTGCCTGAGTGTTTTATATTTGGTTATTTTGTCATTTGAAAAATAGAGATAATTGTGACAATGAAAATTGTATTATAACAGTGGGTATTTGCATGATTTTTTGTAGTCCGAAATGTCCGAAAAAACTACTGGCCCCGGGCCCCTTCACTTCATCAAATCTGGCCCTCCTTGCAAAAAGTTTGGACCCCCCTGATATAGAGTGATCCCTTGTTTTTCACGGGAGATTCATTCCAGAACCACCCGCATAAAACGAACATCTGCGAAGTAGAAATGATATATCTATTATATAGAAATTTAAACACCATTCATTGTATTGAAAGTTCCAACACATATGTACGGAGACCGTTCGAGTAAGTGTAGTGCCTTATCCCACATTATGTTCACTAATGGTCCCTGTTTGTGCTTTTGCTCATTTTAACTATATATCTTGTAAGATCATTCAATGGTAAGTTTTATTTTTGATCAAATACAAAATGAATATCATTGGTTAGAATAGAATTTATATTTTGATACACTTAAGTCCAGATCAGTGTTCCCTCTAATTTTTCAAGTGTCTGTACAAACACACAAGCTCCCTGTGCACACTGTGGACCACTGTGTGCAACACCAAATTAAATAAATAAATAAATAAATAAATAAATAAATAAATAAATAAATAAATAAATAAATAAATAAAATATTGTCAATGAAAACTTTAACTTTCTTGTGGTCGGATTTAGTTTTGTGTGACACGTCATTCCTTTTCTGTCGGTCTTTTGCGCTCTCCCGCAATAATGTACCGATTCTTTGTAGAATTTAACAGGTTTCAAATAACATTTCAGCTGAATGGGACGCTTGGGTAGTCCTACTTCCATTCCTTCCATATTTTTCCCTCTGTAAACTTGCCCGCCACTTTGGCTTTATTGCATGATTTGCAGGAGACCTTTCTCATTCGAAAAATAGAAAATCTCACCCAGTTTCACCGTTTCCTCTTGTACTTGCACACACTCCAACAGCCATTCAATCTTAAAAGAACTGCCGCATTTCTTGTTTATTTTGACTTGGCAAATGGATTTGTCGCTGCTCATTTGTTTCGCCATGATTAGCTAATCTAGCATTTGCATCGCTTGACGCCACCACACTGTCGTTAGGTAACCTGCGCTGCACGGATGGGCAGGACAAACGTTCAGGCACGGTCAATCCTATGATTGGCTGTGTAGGGCAAGTGAACCATATCATATAATTGGCTGCACACCTGTAAATTACTGATTTAGACTACAAAAAGGCACAGAATGAAAATCATTCTTCTCATCATCATCATCAGGTGTCTTGCCTGGAACAGGCATTGACGGCCATGGCCCTCCATTCTTCTCTGTCATCCGAAGCTTCCATCTTCGATTTAAGCATTGAATGTCTTTCCATGGCTTTCTTTGCAATTTTACAGACAGTAGGTTGCAATTGCTTTCTGTCCGAGCAGTGCCCATACTGGGCGGCTGTCCTGACCATTGTACCTAAGGGTATCCTCTGCTCAGCACGACGAAGTCCAAAACCAGTAACAAAGATACTCTCTGGCTGCCTTCAAACTTCATCCACCACCTGCTTCCCGTGGCTTCATCGTGACTCTGACAAGGGGGGCTGAATGGGTACTCAGTCTTGCCCAAGGACCTCCCATAGGCTAGCGGAGGGAAGGAGCGCCTTACACTTCCTTTGTCAAAGCAAGCTCTGACCCACCACCGCCACGTAATCAATTATATTAGATTACGTCTAAAATTAGATATTAATCAATCAGTTTATGCTGAATTTTATTTTGAGCGCAGCATGAAGTTTCTTTTGCGCAGAGACTGTGCGACCAGTGCGCAATTGCGCAGCTGCGCAGTTTAGAGGGAACACTGGTCCAGATTGTATATCTTCTTAAAATACTGGGAACTAAAGTGGGCTAGTCTGGGCCATGAAACCAGGGCTGAGAATTCAACTCACTGCGGCCCTGCCCAAAACAATATACCATATCTGACACAGTACCAACACTGTGAGAGGAAGCATGGTGCCACCAGACATCCTGAATGTCCCAAAAATACAGATCACATGGCTGCGGTGTAAGATATTAAAATTTTGCTTCAATAATTGATTAATCTGTCGTATTTTTTTTCAACTAATTTTAAATTATAATTCATTTTAAAACATTTTAAAAAAACAGAAAACGAAAATTTCTATGACCTTGTGTTGCCAAGAATATGACACAGCTTCAAATATAATGCAGAAAATGCACAAACAAAATTATGATTTAGTTACTGCTTGTCCGTGACATGTCAGAAAATAGAGGGAAATGGGGCTCATTATTTTCCACCAGTAAAAGAAGGTGTTTGTAAATGTCCTAAACAGATTAACAGGTTTACGTAGGGCCTTGTATGTATTCCAATGAGAATGAAACCAAATTACCAAATGGTATGAAAATACCAATTACGGAGCAAACCATAATGGAATTTCATTAGCGTTCAAAGGCACTGGTGGAGCCAGAGGGATGGTCAAGTGGCCTTTGGCATGAAATATATAATATATAATAATAATATAATAATATGAAATTATATGAGTAGATATTCTAACAATAACGGCGTGCGCACCTACTCATACTATTTAGTCTGATAGCATGGTATTCACATTTCTGCAAAGGCGAGGCTTATTGTCGACAAAACAAAGCCGCCTTACATAACTAGCATCGCTAACGCAGGAAATGCAAATGATAACTTAATTATACATTATTACTTTGTTGGACCAATGACGTTACAGGGAGAGATTGCGCAACGTCAAGCCTAACCCTAATCCAAAACGCTTTGAAATGAAATTAAATCCTAATTATTGTCCTTTTCTCGACATGTAGTGCCTGCACTTATAGTATCGCCGAGTTAAATCAAGTGCAAAAATACCACCGCATCCGCTCTTCGAACGGACCTCCATGTGAATCACTTTAAAGTCCTCGCTCTTAACTTAATAAATTGTCTCGCCAGTGAAAAAAACACTTCCTCTTGCTGATTGCACATTTATTCCGACGCTCGCAAAAACAGGCATTTCGAGACGTATTCTTACCTTGCACGTTGAACGGGTCCTTACTTTAACGCCACACAATAACTAACTACTTTATATTATTTAATCATGCCTTCAACAATGTAAAATGAACCCCTGAGCTGTAGAGCGTTGACAACAGAATTCTCAAAGCTGTTAGTTCCTCTATCTGACTGTACAAGGAAGTGAAGTCAACTTGCAATACTATATGCGTAAACCAGGACATTTTTAAAAAAATCCGGAAGAAAGGGCGATATCTATGAAAATAACACACAAGAGGCTTTAGACCAGAGACACGCACACTTACGCGCGCATGCGCACGCACTGTAAATTACTCTACGTACGTACTGTTTTCGATTTCAGTCAACAAATAGTTTTAGTTTATAACAAATAGTTTAGCAAACTTCAACGAGTCATCTTCAAGATAGGATGGTTAAATAAATAAATAATATGTTTTATACATTTGGGAAATGTATTAAAGAGTAAAATAATACTGTACAATTACGTCCTCAAATATTACGATAAAAATAGACATGGGGTGGATTGATTATCACATACAGGAGTTGACTGACCAATTTAATGAACATGTTCTTCATTATCTCCAAAAATGAAAAGGGATATTTTGTAGGAAACATGTTACAACTCTTATGTAAGAATGGATACAGGAACACCCAAAGTGAGACAACACACTTTTATAGTAAAAAAAAAAAAAACTTTACGTGTGCACTTTGCGTTTAACAGCACACCAACAATTAGTAGGTTTGGTACAACCAGGGTTGGAATGGTAAGATGGACATCCTGGCGATTTGAGCTAGGCTGCTATATAAACTGCTTGGACTGTTACTCTAGGCAGGTTTTATACAGGTTAATTACAATGACTGCACTAGCTTTGATACCGAGGGTGTACCTAAGTCAAAACAAATACTAAATGCTTTTCCCCGAAGGTGTCGCCACAGGAAAACACCCGTTTTTGTCCAGATGATCCACATGAGAAGTGTTTGGCAGTTTTTACGCCGGATGCCCTTCCTGATGCAACACTCTGCATTTACCCGGGATTGGGACCGTCACACGGGAGACACTGACATGTGCATTTGGTTCCCTGACCAGGAATTGAACGCAGGCCGCGGGTGGTGAAAGCTCCGCATCCTAACCACTGGACCATTAGGGACAAATACTAAATGAAGTAATAAATTAAAATACGGCGAGAAACAACACCACTATAGTTTAAACCCTATCTGTACACAATTAAAGAGGCATAACATGGTCAGAACTGTTGTTTATATTAGCAAGAAGGTAGCTTGAAAAGCCGAAGTGCATACAAAATTTAGCGTCAATCCAATAAATTGTGCACCAGAGGTAGTGTGCATGTTTCAAATAAGAGCAACACCAGGAAGTGCATTGTTAGCTGCCTTTTAGTTTTCTGACTTAAAGCATTTGATAAATATGCTTTGTTACTGCTGAGTTCACAGGCTGCGGTACAAATACAGTGTGTCATCATTACGGACTGCAATTCACCCCAAGTGTGGTGTGTGAGCTCTTTGTCTCCGGAAATCTGCACCTGGGAAATCACAAGATCATGCAGAACCATTTATGTTCTCTATTTAAGAAACTGTATTTTTCACATCAAAGTCAAAGTCGAAGTCAGCTTTATTGTCAATTTCTCCACATGCCAAAGACACACAAAGAAACCAAAATTTTGTTCCCCCCTATCCCACGGTGACAAGACATGGCCCACAATAGACAATCAAGTAAACAACAGCGTGCTGAATAAATAATGAATGAATAACACAACAAATAAATAAATAAGAGGAGCAAAAAGGAGCAAGTGAGCGTACAGCAGACATTCCAGAAAATAGCGCATCAGTGCCGCACGCTACGCAGAAGGGGGTAGCGAGTTCAGGGTCCTAACAGCCAGGAGAAAGAAGCTGTTGGCGAGTTTGGTGGTGCGGGAGCGCAGGCTCCTGTACCTCTTCCCAGAGGGCAGAAGGTCAAACAAAGAGTGAGCCGGGTGACTCACATCACTCGCAATCGAGGTTGCCTTGCGGGCGAGATGGGAGGTGTAAATGTCCTTCAGGGAGGGGAGCGAAGCACCAATAATCTTACCAGCCGTATTCACTATGCGCTGCAGGGCCTTCAAGTTTTGTTCAGTGCAGTTACCACACCAGACAGCGATGCAACTGGTGAGGACGCTCTCAATGGTGCCACGGTAGAATGTAGGAAGTACAGGCGGCGCTGAGCTTTCTTTGCCAGTGACGCGGTGTTTGCGGACCAGGAGAGGTCCTCACTGATGTGCACCCCCAGGAACTTGGTGCAGCACCGTCGATGATCAGCGGCAGGTGTTTTGTGTGACCCTTCCCGAAGTCAACAACGATTTCCTTGGTCTTGTTTACGTTCAGCAGGAGGTTGTTGTCCCTGCACCACGTGGTCAGAAGGTCAACTTCCGACCTGTACCGAGTCTCGTCGCCCTTCGTGATGAGACCCACCAGAGTCGTGTCGTCAGCAAACTTCACTTTGCGGTTGTCGCTGTAGGTCGCAGTGCAGTCATGCGTCAGCAGGGTGAAGAGCAATGGACTGAGCACGCAGCCCTGGGGGGCCCCCGTGCTCAGCGTGATGCTGGCGGAGATTTTGTCACCAACACGCACCACCTGAGGCCTCTGACAGAGGCCAGTTGCAGAGGGAGGTACTGAGGCCCAGCTCGTCGAGTTTGCAGATGAGTCGCTGCGGCACAATGGTGTTGAAGGCAGAGCTGAAGTCCACAAACAGCAACCTCACATATGAGTCCTTTCTCTCCAGGTGGGTGAGGGCCGAGTGGAGGGCAGAGCAGATGGCATCCTCAGAGGACCGTTTGGCACGGTACGCAAACTGGAAAGGGTCAATGGTGGGGGGGAGAACGGATGTGATGTGCTCCATGACAAGCCGCTCAAAGCACTTCATGATGATGGGCATCAGTGCCACGGGGCGGTAGTCATTGAAGCAGGACGGTGCAGGTTTCTTCGGCACAGGAACAATGGTGGCAGCCTTGAAACACGAGGGGACGATAGCCTGCTGCAGGGAAACGTTAAAGATGTCCGTGAAGACACCCGACAACTCCCCAGCGCAGTCCTTCAGCGCTCGACCCGGGATGTCGTCAGGGCCCGCCGCCTTATGGGTGTCAATAGCGGCAAGCGCCCTCCTCACTCCGTCGGCAGAGAGGCGCAGGGGCTGCTCGGGTGGGGGGGGGAGTGGTCTTCAGCGGGCAAGTGCTGTTCTGGGTGTCGAAGCGAGCAAAGAAGCGGTTTAGATCGTTCAGCAGACGGACGTCGCCCTCACAGCTCCTCGGCGCGGGCTTGTAGTCCGTGCTGGTCTGAATGCCCTGCCAAAGGCTACGTGCGTCCTTGCTGTCCCTGAAGTGGGTGGAGACCTTGCACGAGAACGCCTTTTTCGCTTCTTTGATGCCCTGGGACAGGTCGGCCCTCACTGTCCTCAAGCCAGCCTCATCCCCCGCTCTGAAAGCCTTGTCCCTGGCCCTCAGCAGCCTGAGGACAGCCCCTGTCAGCCACGGCTTTCAGTTCGCACGAGTGACGACGGATTTTGAGCAAGTCACATCATCGATGCACTTCGTGATGTAAGAGGAAACAGAGTCAGTATGCTCCTTTATGTCCGTCCGATCGTTGTAGGTGGCCGCCTGCTTAAACAAGTCCCAGTCAGTGGTGTCGAAGCAGTCACGGAGTGCATCAGAGGCACCCTCAGGCCACACCCAAACCCGCCTCCGAACCCGCCTGGATGCCTTTACCAATTGTCTGTATGCGGGCAAAAGCAAAACGGTGAGATGGTCAGAAAGCCCAAGATGGGGGAGGGGGGTGGCTTTGAAAGCTCCCTTATGCGCAGAGTAGACTAGGTCCAGGAAGCTGTCTCCACGTGTCGGAAAAGTAACATGCCGGTGAAGCCTCGGGAAAACAGACTTCAGGTTGGCATGATTAAAGTCTCCAGCGAAGATGGTGAAACCGTCAGGGTGCGCTGTCTGCTGTTCACTGACAGCCTGGTACAGTTCACCAAGCGCCGCGATCCTGTCGCCTTCGATGTTGGAAGGCGGGATGTATACCGCGACTAGCAGAATCGCGGTAAATTCCCTTGGCAGGTAAAAAGGACGGCACTTGATGATCGCAAACTCCGCAAGTGGCGAGGAGTGCTTACATACCACCACAGAGTCCAGGCACCATTCTTCTCGGATGTAGACGCATATTCCACCTCCTCGCGACTTTCCCCCTCGTACAATGGCACGGTCCGCCTGATAGCACGCTAGCCGCTCAGATGCACGGCAGAGTCCGGAATGTTGTCAGTCAACCAGGTCTCGGTGAACACGAGCACACAGCAGTTCCGCACCGTCCGGTTTGTAGACCTCAGCAGGCGAACGTAATCCATTTTGTTGTCCAGCGAGCGAACATTCGCCAGAAGAATGGAGGGCACCGCCGGGCGCGCTGGGTTGGCCGCCAGCCCGGCCCGGACGCCTCCGCGCTTGCCCCTCTTCTGCCTCCTCGCACACCGTTTCCGACGGCTCCCAAACGGGGGAGGAATAGCGGGCGAGGTCGGCGACGTTTCAGGACGTAGCAGTCCGAGCGCCTTTAATGTCGCCGCTTCAAAACCCAGAACGCCACAAAACCCACATCTGCCGATGTCGAGCAGAACCTGCCTGCTGTACTTGTAGCACGATATAGCACGACGAGACGAACACATAAGACCGTCGGACGAACACTCATTAGACGAACAAATCACCGTACTGACGGGACAGAGAGTGGCCGCGCCGCCATCTTGGATGGTATCATATATCATATTCATTTAAATAAGCAAGATTTTATTGGTAGGCAAATAAAAACTCACCGGTACATCCCTGAGGTGCAGCCACAGCCATTCCACTTCATGCGTTTTCATTTCTGGTGTACTTATAAAAAAATATGTGAGGAGTCAGTGAGTTATTTAGGCCTCTTACCAGCAGGCCTGCACTTAGTTTTGTCCTTTGTTCCAGCGTATTGTCTTTTGCTTTGATGACTTGTCACGGCGCGATTGTGAGTTTTCTCGGAGCCTATTAAATTTGCACTCATGTCATCTGTATGTGTTTTGTATACCCTCTCTGCATCTGGAAACTTGAATTTCCCCCCTGGGATCAATAAAGTATCTATCTCTCTATGTATGACACTCATCTACGGGCAATGTAAGTGTACCTTGGCTACCTTCACAGCTGTCTGGTTTGCATAGGTTTATCCTAATCTTGTTCCTACAGGATACTACAAAGAAAAAAACTATTACATCAAAGTTATTTCCACTGTGTGTTAATGTCAAGATTGCAATTACAGTGTGATTTATGCTATTGTATGCTACAATTACTGTAGATTCATGCAAACGAGGACAACATTTATTTTGCAGAGGAAGGTTGTAACACCTGGAATTGTACATTTCTTCTGACAAGGTGTTTGATTGGTAACATTCATTTAGAGTTTTAGACTGTTACAAGACGGCATATTGTGCATTACAGCAGAGAGCAGTGTTGAGCTTTTTGTAAAAATAAAAAATAAAATAAAAACAATAGCTGCACAGTTGGCCAAATAAACTGGAGAGCAAGAATCTCCTTTGAGGGAAAAAAAAAGGACAACGCTACATAAAGGAGAGACACATGGTGCTGTGACGATTTTCCCCTCTGTCAAGATCAATAAAAGTTCAAGCTCACTTTAGACTCAGTGTGGTCTATCAAGAGCATCCTCTATTTGGGCTCCAGAGCTCTGGAATGCCTACCCACAGATATCAGAGCTGATATCTCAATAGAAGCATTCAAGACGCGATTAAAGACGTTATTTATATGCTCTTGCTTCTAATTAAACTACGCTGGCCATTTTCACTGCAGTTTGTACTGTCTCTCATGCTACCCTCCTCCTCGGCTTTGGAGCATCAACGAATCGGGATGAGATCTGAGGTGAGCCATTTCAAGATAATTGGAATCAACCTCCCATCTACCTGTCCAGGACCAGGAAACGTACAAGTAACATCTCTACAGACCCTTCTCACCCAGATTGCAGTCTGTTTGAACTACTCCCCTCCGGACGACGTTATAGAGCTCTGTATGCCAAAACCAGCAGACACAGAGACAGCTTCTTCCTCCAGGCTGTTGCTCTGATGAACTCACACCACTCTTAGAGTCATTACTGTGCAATAACATCCTGCTCTCCACACCTTTTTTGTCTACACTGTTTGTACTATGTGTCCTCTCTGCATCCATTGCAGTCTGGTCATCCTAGAAAAGGGACCCTCCCATCTGTGGTCTCTTCTCAAGGTTTCTCGTTTCCCCTAGCTGGAGTTTTGAGTTTTTCCTTGCCCTCTTGGGAGTTTAAGATCAGGGGATGTTTGAGAATATCTGCCATTTTTCACATGTCCTGAGTGTTGTTGTTAGTCACCTAAATGTTGAACAGAGGCTGTTATTTACCGAAGTCAAATTCCTTGTTTGGCACGCTCAAACATGGCGGATAAAAACTCTTGAATCTTGAATCTCCGCAGGCACAGCCATGATGACTGAGGGTGTCTTCGTGCAGCTCTACATTTGATTATGGACATCTACATTACCTTATTTTGTATTGTTTCATATTGTGTTAAGTGTTGCCCACTCTGCAGCCATTGCAGCTTGATCATTTGGAAGAGGGATCTTCCCATCTGTGGTCCCTTCTCAAGGTTTCTCATTTTTCCCCAATTTGGGGTTTTTGAGTTTTCCCTTGCCCTCCAGGGGGTTAAGGTAAGTGGATGTGGAGAATATTTGTCAACTGTGGGCATGTGAAGCCTTTGAGATGTTTTTGTGAATCAGGGCTAGATCAATAAACTTGATTTGAAGTTGATTCGTTTTAAGGGTCAAAGGTGTTATGACATTGGCTATTTTTGACCACTCCAAATACATTTGCACACAAATGACAACACAAATCTCAGTCAAGTTGTTCTCAGCAGGGTCCGCAATATTATATGCAGTGAAATTCGATGATTGATTGTGAAGGGAAGAAAACAATGACTCTAGAAGTGAGTCAGCATTTGAATAGGCAATTTTGCCACACTTTTGGAGAATTACCCATATACAAAATGGTTTTGAAATGTTAGAATGTGCCTGCTGCCTACATGTAAAATGCACAGTAGGCTGCATTCACACTGTGAAAAATGTTCAGTCGGATACAGTGCACACTTCTGCCAAGCCACACGGAAGAAGAGACAACATAAGTAAATTACTGACATGCAATTAAGACACCAGCAATAAATTGCACCGTATCAAATTGCTGCATGTGACCTTCAGGCATTTATTACTGCAGTGTGAACATAGACTAAATATATTCATCTGGTACTACATCCACTTACATTTAAGCAATTTAGATACTGCCAAGGATTGTTATACCGGTTTACGAGAACACAGTCACAAATTACAATAACAGGCTGGGAATAGATGAAATGACTGTTTAAAGGTAGATTAGAATACAAAATTTGCATCAGCACACGATCTTCCATGGGCCCAGATAAAGTGACAAGGAAGTTGACCTTTAGTACTTCTGGTCCTTATCTGGCTCCCTGAGACCCTGGCTATGTATTTTTTTGCCTGTCATCTCCATCATAGCCTGGACCTCTGGATCCACATCCAAGACACTCCTCTTCCCCATCCATTTTTCATCCTGAAACTGAAAATTACAATTATTAGTTTTACAGGTAGGAAATAGAAAGACGCAACTGTAAATGGTGATTGGAAAAGTGTATTAATAAAACTAGCTTTCAATATATCACACAAGGATTTGTGTAGTGTGATGCTAGTCTACTATGTGCATACAAGGTGTATACTACAGTATGTGTTTTCCATCAAACAAATCGATTATACCCTCTCAATGTGAGACTGATCGCAAAATTTGGATGTCAGCTGTATACCGGCACGAGACACAAAAGAGATGACGGTCCATTTTTCACTCACTAGCCCAGTTTACATATTTATTGTTCATTAAAATTAAAAGTGTTATTTTCAATTTTAACCCCCATTTTTAATGAACAATATGGCCACGTCCAGTTCATGTATTTTTTGTTCAGGATAATTGAAAGTGTTATTTTCTATTTTGACGCCCATTTTTAATGAAGAATATGACCACAACCCCCTCCCTTCATGTCTTGGTGGAAGACACTTGAGGAGCCGATCCCAATTCCCCGACTGGAAGTCATTGTAGACTATTGCTTAAAATGTCCAAAATCGACTATCAATTGGCATCAAAATTTACATGGACATCCACTATGACCACTTCAACATATTATGATTAGCCTCTCCGTGGCTGATTTATATGAGAATGATGAAATGTGGAAGTCAGCAAGTGCACCGGAGAGCCCCATATATACCAACAGGCTGGGAAAACGCGCACACCCACACACTGCTTCCTGGCTGTCCACGGTGAAGACATGCAGGCATAAACACCAATTGCAGAGACTGAAGTGAGGAATGAGTAGATATGCACATTAATTTGGTGACGACCGCCCCTGTTTATTAACACCTCGACACATCAACTTTAAAACCATGTATTCTTTTGAAGAGAGCAGCTCTGACTGATCTTTCGAGTCAGAGGTTTTACACACGCAGGTGCCCGTGAGTGAGTGAGTGAGTGAGTGAGTGAGTGAGTGAGTGAGTGAGTGAGTGAGTGAGTGAGTGAGTGAGTGAGTGAGTGAGTGAGTGAGTGAGAGAGAAAGGGAGAGAGAAAGGGAGAGAGAGTGAGAGAGAGAGTGAGAGAGTGAGAGTGAGAGAGAGAGACTGTTGAAGAAATTAACTAGTGATAGCGTGTTAAAAAAAAAAAAACCTTGCTTCTGGCCTTTCCTGATCACATTATTAGACTTGATATAGCTTTCCAGAGGGGCTGACTTCATCATTCAACATCCTGGATTCTCTACAATCTGCTTTGACACATTTGTACTGGAAGCAGCGTTCTACCAGTACAAGGCACAATATGGTGGAGGAAAGAGGTGTGATACCTCAGAAGGTGTTCAGTTTTTATTAAAATGTAGATTTGTCTGGAATAACTACATCCAAGTTATTTGCACTTATTGAATGAAGTTCATCCTTATGCACAAATTTTCATGTAGCTGTTATTTTTTCCCAATAACTTCAACATAAGTACAGCGTTTACCATATTACAAAATCAGTTTTTATTTTCCCTCATCTTAAATGTTTATTCTTATGCTTTCCCGTTTCATTCAACAGGAATAGGCACGTTGCCTCAAGGCAGCTGGTAAGATGGTGCTGGTGATTTCTAGGATGCTCAATTCCATCCTGCGCCATGACCAAGATTAGGGAGGCCTTGCCATCTGGTGCCTGT
Organism: Syngnathus floridae; assembly: GCF_059516105.1. Taxonomy (NCBI): domain Eukaryota; kingdom Metazoa; phylum Chordata; class Actinopteri; order Syngnathiformes; family Syngnathidae; genus Syngnathus; species Syngnathus floridae. The sequence goes on along the minus strand of NC_142418.1, from coordinate 4,000,929 downwards.
CATGGGTTTCTAGAGCCATAGAATATCCAATGTCCCTATGTGTGCTATCTGACGCCTTTCATTTCATCTGTTCAAATGCATAAATACAACCTATAATTTATTTTGACTTCTATGAACATTCAGAAACAGATTTAATTTCAGCTCAGTGGCCTAGTGGTAGAGTGTCCGCCCTGAGACTGGAAGGTTGTAGGTTCAAACCCCGGCCGGGTCATTAAGGGTTGGAATTGGGGGGTTAGGTCACCAAATGATTCCTGAGCGCGGCACCGCTGCTGCTCACTGCTCCCCTCTCCCCCAGGGGATGGATCAAAATCACATGGGGATGGGTTAAATGCAGAGGACAAATTTCACCACACCCAGATGTGTGTGTGACGATGATCATTGGGACTTTGACTTTATGTACAAAAAACAGGGAATAAATAATAATGATATAAAAAGCAGTCTTTGAAAGTCTAAGGTGATTTCTTATGAACTGGCTTGCTTGTTTGGACTGATACGGCTTCTGTGTTGCTTCTTTGCTTGGGTAGTATAAGTCGTTTGTTCGGGGTGGTGGTGATGGCTTCCTCTCTGATGTGTTTCTCTCTTATGAGCTCCACCACATCCTTCATCACAAGACTGATGTTCCCTAGGGAAAAAAATCAATCATGATATAGATCATCGGCAACAATGATCAAACCATATTTCTGCCCAAAATGTGTCCATGAAAGTTATATTAGAAACACTATTAAGCGTGTCATATTTCTTCCCGTCTTTGATGTTTTACATCATAGAAAAAAAAAATACAAAGGATCTCCACATTACCCCTCAAGTCTCAAAACATGTAGACGGTCAAAATGGTAGTGCTGACATTTCTACTTATTGCAGGGAAGAATTCAAATGTGTTACCCATGTTAATTAATAACAATTTTTGTCCAATCCAGATCCATTATAATTCCTAGTTTTTGAAACATCATGAATTCTCATGCATTTACTGCTTTTATCACATAATTTCCTAATTAATCGTTCGGAGTGTTTTCACCTCTAAACCACTAGATGGCATTAGAGACCAATGAATGATTTTGATTAGTTGAAGTACCGTAATTTCCGGACTATAAGTCGCGTTTTTTTTCATAGTTTGGGTGGGGGTGCGACTTATACACAGGAGCGACTTATATATGTTTTTTTCACAAAATTTTACTTGATCATTAAGACATCACTTACTTACAAGTATAGTTGACCACTTCCCATGTTATTTTTAGTATAGTTGATCACTTCACATGCTTTTATCTTGAAAATATTCAAAACATAAAAAAATAGACAAAACATCAAATAAAGCAATTAACACTTTAAAGCACCATACCCAAGTCCACTGTCTGCTGTATGTACACTAGCTCCATTTTTGCTCCTCTTATAATTATTATGATTTATTATTACTTGTTTGTTTATCATTTATTCAACACTCTTATTTATTCATTGTTTGTGCCTTCTTGTTTTTTTTTTGTGATGCTTGTATGCATATGTGTAAAATCTCACCGAGGGATAGTGGTAACGTAATTTCAATCTCTTTGTGTGTCTTGGTATATGAAAAAAAAAAATCGACAATAAAGCAGACTTTGACCTTGATAAAACCACCAAATAAACAAAACAAAAAACTACATCTGAAAAAAATTATATTTTCAGACAAAACTGGATGAGGGTGCTCTAAATTTCACCGTTGGCCGTGACTCATACTCTGGGTGGGCTTAAGAAAAATGGCACCAAAAAGAAACTCATATTTTGCAGGTTACAAACTTCAAGTTGTAAAATATGCAGCTGAAAACAGTAATCGAGCAGCAGAAAGAAAGTTTGGAGAACCGTGATGTACCAAGCGACGTCAGTGGCGCGGCGGTTGTTTACATAAAGGACAAACGTACCCACGTAAGGACTACCGGCATCATTAGCGGTGATCATTTCTAAGTGACACGGAGGACAAAGAGTTTGAAGGAATTAAGGATTTGGAGTGACATAGAAGGTTTGAAAAACTATTATGGCTTTTACACACGCCCGGTCCTACTCTACTGAGTCGGGGGCCGGCGCTCGGCCGAGTGGCTGTCCGCAAACGGTGCATGGGGCTCGGACATGGCCATTACGCACGCCTGGTCCTATGCCATGGAGCTCTCGTGTCTTGAAGTCCACGCCGCCACACGCTTGGAAGTTTTGTTTAATAAAGAGCCGTTTACCAAACCCACGTCTATCCTTGTACTTTGTTAACGCTACACTATAGTTATATACTAGATCTGTGGAATAAAGACGAGGCTGACGTCAGGGCGCACGCGCGGCGATGTTAACAAAGGACGAGGAATTTGATCGATGGATTTAATGGATTTAAAGTGCATGTATGGTTTGATAATATTATTGCTTGAATTATAGTTATTTGAAATATAGTTTATATGAGCCTGTGGAATATTTTGAAGTGCAAGCGCCCTCAGCCGCGCGCACCCATTGTTGACAAAGAATGATCGATGGTTTTAATGAATTGGAGTGACACAGAGGATTTTATGAACGTGTTACTCATGTAATAGTTTTCTTTAATAACTATATGTTACGTCAGGTCCATTCTGAGCTCTTCGTTTGTGTTTGTCACGTTAGAATACCTATCGTTTAGCCTGTTGCTATCGTATCGAACGATCGATGGATTTAATGAATTGGAGTGACACCGATGGTTTTATAAACATGTTATTTATGTAATAGTTGTCCTAAATCACTCTACATGTTACGTCAGGCCCGTTCTCAGCTCCTCGTTTGCGTTTGTCACGTTAGCATACCTATCGTTTATCCTGTTGCTATCGTATCGAACGATCGATGGATTTAATGAATTGGAGTGACACCGATGGTTTTATTAACATGTTATCCATGTAATAGTTGTCCTTAATCACTCTATATGTTACGTCAGGCCCGTTCTCAGCTCTTTGTTGGTGTTTGTCACGTTAGCATACCTATCGTTTAGCCTGTTGTTGCTATCGTTTAGCCTGTTGTTGCTCGTTCATGACTGATTTTGGTGTGGGATTTTGTCGAATAAATTGCCCCCCAAAATGCGACTTCTACTCCGGAGTGACTTATATATGTTTTTTATTCACTTTTTGGGGCATTTTATGGCTGGTGCGACTTATACTCCGGAGCGACTTATAGTCCAGAAAATACGGTAACTTCGTGCACGTACAACATATTCCAAAAATGTACGTGCTTGCATTCATTTCATTAAAAAAATGTTCAGTTTTCACAAAATTTGCAAATTTACGGCACATTTTTCCCCATTCATTCTTAATGGCACATTCAACATTTCACATTTACATCATTCCAGTTCGAAATTCACATCATTCAGCACATTCAAATCACATTGGGAAAGATTTTCAACATTCCCAAAATTGCAAAATTAAATAATTTCATGTTTTCACGTTAAACATTTCCGCAAAATTACACAAAATTTTGTTTTTCACTTCTAATTTCTACATTTTTCAACCGATTCAACCCGGTCCAACTTTCAACTGTTCATCTTTTGCTTACCTATTCCACAACTTCCCACTTACCAAAAATTCAAAATTTTCAATTTTGAAATTCACGCCAAATTCTCCAAAATTTTGTTTTCCACTTCTAATTTTTACATTTTTCAACCGATTCAACCCGTTTCAACTTTCAAATGTTCATCTTATGCCTACCTATTCCACAACTTCCCACTTACCAATAATTCAAACTTTTCAATAATGAAATTCACGCCAAATTTTTCAAAATTTCATTTTTCCCTTCTAATTTCTACATTTTTCAACTGATTCAACTCGTTCGAACTTTAAACATAGCATTCTCCAAATATTTATTCAGCTTCTACGCCTTCACACGCAATTTCTCCAGAAATTGCATTTTCTAGTTTACCACCTTTTACCTCCTATTGGACCGCGGCATCGCTGCATTGCTAAGTCTACAAAAGGCTGAGGTGACCAGCGAAGTGTACTTCCTAACACTGACAAGTGCAGCGATGTCAAGAAAATCAGAGCAAGCGCGCCGATTGATCTGGGATGAAACAGGAGTTGGAGGACAGTTTTTCAGATGCATGTTCGAATAATCGGAGGAAAGGTCGGATGAGGATTTTGTCCCTCTTTGCCCCGCCCGAGGAAAACGAGTAATCTGAGGACGACAACGAATGTGATTTGGAGGAAGATACAAGATACAGTGAAGAGGTCAGCAAGTGGCACTTGACGCTCGCCTTCGAGCCACCTCCAGAAGGGAGCCCCGGTGACTCGGGTCATGGTAAAGAAAACTTAATCCAAATTCAGATTCACCATAAGAGATATGTGAGCCATGCCTTTTCTGGCCCCACACCTGGGACACTCTTGTCATTAGTGTCCCACCAGGGGCATAAAACCTTAGACAATTTGGCTCCTAGGGACACAGAAAGCCCTCCACCACAACAGAATGAGGGCTAATTATAGTATAGACATCAAAGACAACAAAAACAAATCTTAGACTTATTTAGGACTGCAGCACCCATTATTGTAAAACATTTTATGTGCTCTGAGTTAGAGACATGCCCAAAGAACCAATAGTATTTATCGTACATTTTTGACTATAAACCACGACTTTTTTCTCAAATTTTGAACCCTGCGGCTTATAGTCCAGTTCGGCTTATATAGGCTTTTTTCCATGATTTTTGTGATAACTTGATCACTTTTATACATTCGTAAAAAGGCTGTGGACTGCTGTTGTGTGACACTGCTTCGCTGGGCGGAGGGATATGTGACACGGTCACTGGGGAGAAAAGTGGTGTATTGATTGCATGTCCATCCGCCAGGCAAATACTGCCGTATAATTCACACAAAGAAGAGACAGAACGAGATCAAGACGGACATTACTGAAAGGAAGCTTTTATGCACAAACCGTTATTATGGAGGGCTTATATAGGATTTTTTCCGTGATTTTTTTTGATGACTTGATCACTTTTATACACTCGTAAAAAGGCTGTGGACCGCTGTTGTGCGGCACCGCTTTGCTCGGCGGAGGAATATGTGACACGGTCACTGGGGAGAAAAGTGGTGAGTTGATCACATGTCCATCGGCCAAGCAAATAGTGGCGCATAATTCACAAAAAGAAGAGACAGAACGAGATCAAGACGGACATTACTGAAAGGAAGCTTTTATACACAAACTGTCATTATGGGCGACAAAAAAAATGCATATGCTGCCGCTTTTAAGTTAAAGGCAGTCGATGTTGATTACATTGTATTGCGTCACCCTTTTCTTTATTTCCCAGTCACGTCTACTCTGGAGCTATATGTGTCGCACGCTAATTTAATGTAATTTAGCGCTTTGTGCATGAATAAAATTAGCATGAACAGACCATCATCATGGAAAATGCTAGAAGAAATGCATAAAAGCGACGACGAAAGAGAAACTGAGAAAGTGTGTGGCGAAGGATATCCAACGCTATTCCAATCGGACACTGAGGAGGAAGACAGGAGGACGATGAAGCTTTTTTTTTTTTACTTGTACTGGTATGTTTTTTTTAACCAGCCCTGTTAGTGCTGTGCTACCGTGTTGCTGCTGTGTTACCGCCGCGTCTCAGTGACTTTTACCGGTATGTTTTTTTTAATCCAGCCCTATTAGTGCTGTGTTACTAGTGTTGCTGCGGAATTACTGCCACGTCACAGGCAGTGTTTGGAAAGAAATGTTGAGGTATGTTATTAAAACTTTAAAAAGGCTTTCTGTGTACCGTCTTTCTTTGTAAATAACTCGTGCGCAGGTGCGGCTTATATAAGAAAAAAAATTAAAATATCCCCGAATTTTAGCTGGTGTGGTTTATAGTCCGGTGCGGCTTATAGTCTAAAAATTACGGGAATACGTTTTTAATGAAAACCAACAACCATCATTTGGCTGGTGCGACTTACACTCCGGAATGACTTTTAGTCCAAAAAATACAGTACTT